>NW_024529665.1:0-766 GCF_017590135.1 Pyrgilauda ruficollis | reverse complement strand
TTTTTTTTTTTTTCCCCAGTGCAGAAAAAGAGAAGACATCACTTCCCTGTGGATGGCTGCCCCAACCGCAGTACCCAGAGCATCACCTGCAGCAGAAGGTCTCATTAGCAAGAAAGGGCAGCACAGGAGGTGCCTCTCTCTGCCTGCTGCCTCCTCCCGAGCTGCTCAAAGCCCTGAGCTCAGCCAGGCTCAGGTACATCCTGCTCCCCTGAGCTTCTGCCTGCCTGCCCTGGACAGCAGGTTTGCTCCCAGGCTCCTGTGGGTTTTGGCTCCTGCAATTTGAGCCAAAAAGATGGGAAGTGTGGGGCTGTAAAAGCTCTGCAGTGAGCATTGAGGCACTGTGGCCAGGGACCTGCCTTGCTGGGTGGAGGAGGGCAGTGGCTCAGGGAAGAATTCTTCTCTCTGCTGTGGCATTGCTGCTTCCTAATTAAAATTTATCTTATTTTTAAACCTGATTTCCTCAGGAGCTCTGCAGCCATCAGCACAGGTGCCCTGCTTATGCCCAGCAGTGCTGAAGAACCTGCTGGGGCTGCACTTTGAGTCTCAGGAGAGGCTTCTTGCCCAGAAAATAAAGTTGCACTGGGGTAGCAAACCCTGGATCTTGGTCTCAGCTGCTGCAAGGTCCAGGCTGTGCAGGAGTGTGCCATGGGCCTGATGGGAAGGAAGAGGGTTTGTTGGTGGGAAGCCTCTTGGCTTTAGAAGTCATATTTTAATGTTCCTCTCTTTAAAAATAGAAAAAAGCTCTATCTATCTATCTATCTATCTA
>NW_024529664.1:0-766 GCF_017590135.1 Pyrgilauda ruficollis | reverse complement strand
GGAATTTTTGGGGGGAATTTTAGGGGAATTATTGGGAATTTTTGGGGGAATTTAGAGGGAATTTTTGAAATTTTGGGGGAATTTTGGGATTTATTGGGAGTTTGGGGGATTTTGGGGAGATTATGGGGAATTTTGGGGAATTTTTGGGGAATTTCGTGGTGGAATTTTGGGAATAATTGGGAATTTTTTTAGGAATTATTGGGAATTTTTTGGGGGAATTTAGAGGGAATTTTTGAAATTTTGGGGGAATTTTGGGATTTATTGGGAATTTGGGGGAATTTTGGGAAGTTTTAGGTGATTTGGGGGGAATTTTTGGGAAATTTTGGAAGAATTTCAGGGATTTTGGGAGATTTTGGGGGGATTTCTGGTATTTATTGGGAATTTTAATGGAATTTTGCGGGGCTTTTTTTTGGGAAATTTTGGTAATTTTGGGGAGAATTTTTGGAGGAATTATTGGGAATTTTGGGGGAAATTTTTTGGATTTTGGGGTTTTTTCAGTCTGAAGATTCCGGGTTTTTTTTTAGGGAGGTTCCCAAGGCTCTCGGGCTGAATTTGGGGTGAATTTTGGGCTGAATTGGGGGAAATTTGGGGGGAATTTAGGAGGAAATTTGGGGGGGATTTGGGGAGGACTTGGTGAAATTTAAGGGAAATTTGGGGGAGATTTTTTGGGTTTTTTGAGTTTTTTCGGTCTGAAAATTCCGCATTTTTTTGGGGAAGGTTCCCGAGGGTCTCAGGCTGAATTTGGGGTGAATTTGGGCTGGATTTG
>NW_024529663.1:0-755 GCF_017590135.1 Pyrgilauda ruficollis | reverse complement strand
ACTCACTATGGTTGTTATTGTACAAATCAAGTGAATAAATCCAGAAGTGACACCAAAGTTCAGCCCAGCTCTGACCTCCAACCTCAATTCCATGCAATTTCTTTTCAAAACACCATAAATCACATTCAAGTGTGAACCAATGTGAAGCCCACCAAAACTGTCCAAAAAGCTTATTTGGAACTAGAAATAAACTGAGTTTCTACTGCAAAAATGTAATAACATTGTTCCTTCATGGACCTCAATTCAAAGTGATTTTATTGTGCATTTCACCTTTTCTTTTCCATAAAGATGGGCAACATTTTCCAAGTTTTGTTACTTAAATTTAAGCTGTGGAACCAACACTACAACCAGAAGAGCTGCAGACACACTGATACAGATACAAAAAAATGGGGCTGGAATGGGGTTTTGAACCCAAAATCAGTCATTTCATCTAGGTTGTTCCTGAGAACACCCTGTAGTGCACTTTCAACTTGCTGGCAAATCCAGTACACTAAGCTATTGGATTTTTATGGCAGGTAATCACCTTAATTAACAATTTCCTATCGTACACTTTTCCCCTTCACTGTTGCTCCTTGGTTTGTGTTTGTTTTTTCCTGTCCAGTCTCTCCGTACTGACACAGACTGGGACACCTGCCAATTTCTAGTCCAAAGAATTTGATGTTCAAGAGCATGAATCTACTTTTATTTCTTGATACACACAACTACACTTCTGCCATATTTGTTTATAAATCCTGGTCACTGTCCATTAAAAAAAA
>NW_024529662.1:0-766 GCF_017590135.1 Pyrgilauda ruficollis | reverse complement strand
TCCAATCACCCATCATCATTCCATAAAACTGAGAACTTGGGTTTTTACACCACCAGCAGCAGCCAGCAGTGAAGAGGGGCAAACCTTTACAGGGCTTCAGCAACAAGCAACTGATCAGCAATAAAACTGCTGGCAGTAAAAAGTAAAAAAAGTAAAACCCATAGCAACAAGCAAACCAGCTTTGTTAAACCAATTCTCAATTCCCTTTCCCTGCCATCCCATTTTTGCTATAACACAGGCAGAGACCTGTCATGGTTTCTCTTCACAGCTCGTAAATCAATGTACAGGTTGGTTGCTCTGCAGTGCTGAAGGTACTGGGAGCAGGTCAGAGATGAATCCCCCTGTTAAGAACAAGTAGAATTCTGTCAACAACAAAAGCTATTTTTAAAAGCAAGTGCAAAGTATCAGATCTATCAGAAATACCTACTGTTGCTGCAGGCTTGCAATGGGTTTTCACTTCACTGAGCCTCTCTCGAACATACCCAAAGTCTGCTTGTTTCCAGAATATCTGCTGGGCTGTCTCGATGTCACTGGCCCTGGTGTGTGAAGGAGAGAGGAAACAAATCAAGGTCTGTTGCTCAATTCTAGTAAGAACTTCAACAGATCACATTTTTCCACTGAAAGTGGAACAGAGGAACCAGCCAGTTATTTTACTGGCATTTAAGATGCCAGAACAGGAAGCACTTATCAGCTGCATGTAAGTGAAAACATCAATGACAATTTAATTTAAAGCTATTCTCCCCTAAAAGGGTACACATTTTTTTTT
>NW_024529661.1:0-766 GCF_017590135.1 Pyrgilauda ruficollis | reverse complement strand
AATTAAGGATTCATTTCTTACCAAAAAAATTTCACAACATGGATAGGCTAATTTTTAAGCTGTTTTTCCTCTTTCCAATATGAAAGGTGTTAGGTAAAAGACTAAATAGCTAGTGTTGATTTCAATGGGCTGTTCTTGCATAGATGTTTAAAGAGGTACCGGTGGTTTTTCTCTCGTAATAACCATGAACATTTACTGTACCTATATTGATAGTTATCTGGTGAAAAGTTGCTTCCAGAGGGTTGGGAAATGTTGATAGAGCAATCTATTGGCTACTGTGGTGACATTGACAAAGATTGGTGGATTCATCATGTTGTGATATATGGGTTCTTTTGTGCCCTTTTTTGTTGAAGAAATACTTGAGCTGGGAAAGGGTGTTTGGTTTTACCTGCTCTCACAGTGGTGAATACCATGATGTTCACTCAGTACATGTTGCATAAGTGTTTCCTGGGATGATGGCATGATTTAGTTCTTGTGCAAGGCATCCTTTTTTTTACTTAAGGAAAACTGTTGCTTAGCTACAGTGAGGGCTCAAAACTGTACTTCCCAAACCTGGTCAGCACTTGGATTATGTGGCTGCACTGTTTTTTATCCAGGATGTGCCCTTAGTTTGTCTGTTTGATGTTATGATTAGCTCAATCTGCTTTGGTTTATTCTTTCCTGTGCCTGCTGCTAATCTGAACACCTGTTTCTGTACCTATTCTGGCTCTTCAGAGAAATAATAAGCGCTGATTTTGCAGCTGGTAGTCCTGTAATCAGAGGGTGG
>NW_024529660.1:0-766 GCF_017590135.1 Pyrgilauda ruficollis | reverse complement strand
AAGAGCTGTTAATTACTCATTAGTTTGATATTATTAACTATTAATACATAGCTAACCAGAGGGGTCAGACCCCCACAAGCCCTCCTAGCACTGCTTCCAGCAGGGCTCTGCTGTGGCTCCTACCTTGCTCAACAACCAGCAATATTTACCCACGAGGTTGAGCAATGCTGGTCATGCCCAGCCCCAGTCTCCTTTTCAGGGCAGCCTGAATTTTGACACTGCCCCTGCTGCTAATCTGTGCTAGCATGGAGACCTTGGCCTTGTTAAAGACTCTCATTCCAGCCTCCCGTATCTGCCTTTTAGGGCTCTAATGTCTCATCTCAGCATCGTCACACCTTTGCTGGTGCTTCAAAATAAAATTGTCTATTACTGCTTGCCATTGTCTTCACACTGTGTAACTTTTGGATTTTAAACGTACTTATTTTGTATCCCTGACTCTCTTTTCCCTTATAATGCCATCTCTTCAGTTCACTGCTGGCTTGTATCTATTTTACAGGGACATGTCCCACCGAAGTACACCTAATGTTGTATACAAATGTTTGGATTTCATTAGGAAATGCAACATGAACTGAGATGCCCAGGGGCTCACCAGCAGTCACTACAAGTGTTTTAAAGCTGTGACATCCAAGTGTTCTGCAGTCTCCCTTTCTGATTAAGCAGCTCCGTGATCCTTCTCCCCATCCAAGCAGCTCCACAAACTGAAAGCAGGGAACATGACCCTGGGAGCACAAACTGACAATGGTCTCCTGAAGCACACAAAAGGCAA
>NW_024529659.1:0-767 GCF_017590135.1 Pyrgilauda ruficollis | reverse complement strand
TTTTTTCAGTCTAGTAAATGTGATAAGCTTGATTTGTTGCTTTTGTTCCTAGTATTTAACAAAGGTACTCTCCTAAGTGGGAGAACACGTCATGCCAGTGCACCAGGCATCTGCAAACTGCCTGTCTTGCTGTTTGTCACCATTAAATCATAAGGCATTCAGGGACATTCTGCTTCATTAGAAATTGTTCTACCCAGTGATTCTGGATTTAATTTGCAACATTCAAAGAGATTCTTAGAAATTCCAGGGATACTAATGGGTACTGTGTCTTGTTCCTCTCTTGTTCCCAGTAAACTCTAGAAACTCTGCCTGAGATCGGTGCTTTACAAGGTCCTGCTGCTTATGCTGAGTTTCAATTAAAACTATAGACTTAGTTTGAAGTGTGGGCAAAGACAGAAAGGGAAATAGAAAATTTCCATGGGCATCAGTTTTCTGCCATCATTCAAACATGAGACCTGTCATTTTAGGGGTGTTTTGAATTTTCTACAAAACAATTAGGATTTGTACAAAGGTTGATGTTTCTCTGACCCTTTTATGCATTATCTTTTGTGAAAAGCTGTTACTGTCAAATCAATGCTTCATGGATATGCCTTGAGAAAAGGCTTTTGACATTCTACTGACATTCTGCATATAGAATGAATTTTCCTCTTATTTTATGAGGAAATGGAAGTGATCTGTAATGTTTTAGAGATGTTTCTCTCCTGCAGTTCCTTTCAGGAACATTCCATTCTTGCAGTGAAGGTTTATTGTTACACTGTTTGTTCTCT
>NW_024529658.1:0-767 GCF_017590135.1 Pyrgilauda ruficollis | reverse complement strand
AGCCCGAAAATAGCCCAGAAATATCCCAAAAACACCCCCAAATCATTTCCAAAACAGCACAAAAATATCCCAAAAACAGCCCGAAACCAGCCCAAAATATCCCCAAAACAGCCCAAAAATATCCCAGAAATATTCCCAAAATTATCCCCAAAACATCCCTAAAACACCCCAAAAATGTCCCCAAAATATCCCCAAAACCAGCCCAAAAACAGCCCAAAAACAGCCCAAAAATATCCCAAAAACAGCCCGAAAACATCCCAGAAATATCCCCAAAACACCCCAAAATCATCTCCAAAACAGCCCAAAAATATCCAAAAACACCCCAAAATCATCCCCAAAATATCCCAAAACCAGCCCAGAAATATCCCCAAAATATCCCCAAAACACCCCGAAAATATCCCAAAATTATCCCCAAAACACCCCCAAATCATCCCCAAAACAGCCCAAAAATATCCCAAAAACAGCCCGAAAATAGCCCAGAAATATCCCCAAAACATTCCCAAAACACCCCAAATATATCCCAAAATTATCCCAAATACATCCCCAAAACAGCCAAAAAATATCCCAAAATTATCCCCAAAATATCCCCAAAACCACCCCAAAAATATCCCAGAAATATCCCAAAAATCCCACCCAAAATAGCCCAAAACCACCATCAAAACCTCCCCATTTTTTACCCCCAAAATCCCCATTTTTTACCCCAAAATTCCTTTTTTTTAGCCCAAAATCCCCTTTTTTACCCCCAAAATCCCAATTTTGGACACTCA
>NW_024529657.1:0-767 GCF_017590135.1 Pyrgilauda ruficollis | reverse complement strand
AGGGGAAAATGTGAGGGGAAAATGGGGAAATGAGAGGGGGAAAGGGGGGAAATATGAGGGGAAAATGTGAGGGGAAATATGAGGGGAAAATAAGGGAAATGTGATGAAAAAATGGCGGAAATGTGAGGGGAATATGAGAGAAATGTGAGGGGAAAATGGCGGGAAACGTGAGGGGAGAAAATGGCGGGAAATGTGAGGGGAGAAAATGGCCGCCCCAAATCCCTTCGTGATTTCCCCCCCAAATTGCATTAATTAACAACCACCACTCAATGACTCCGTTAATTGATGCTGAAAGGGAAGTTTATTCGGGGAGGGGGTTTATTTTGGGTGGGGGGTCGTGCCAGTGCCCGTGGTGATGATGAAGGTGGTGATGAAGGTGATGAAGGTGATGGCGGAAGGGGGGGCTCCATGGGGGCTCCTCCTGCGGGAATTTGGGGAATTTGGGAAGGGGTCCTGGGGGTTTTTTTGGGGAAAATCCCAAAGATTTTTAGGGGGAATCACTGGGGGTTTTGGGGCAATTCTGGGTTTTTTTGGGAGGAGGAATCCTGAGGAGTTTCGGAGGGGAATCCCAGTTTTTTGGGGAAGGGTCCCAAGGGCTTTTTTGGGGGAATCCCAGGTTTTTCTGAGGGGAATTCTGGGGGTTTTTGGGGAGGGTCCCAGGGATTCTTTGGGGGAAATCCTAAAGGTTTTTTGAGGGGAATTCTGGGTTTTTTTGGGGAGGGGTCCCCGGGACTTTTAGGGTGGAATCCCATGAGGTTTATTTGGGG
>NW_024529656.1:0-767 GCF_017590135.1 Pyrgilauda ruficollis | reverse complement strand
GGCTGCACCCTCACCTGTGAGCCCCCACCAGGTGGGGCAGCGGCTGGTGAGTTTCACCACGCCCGAGGCGAACATGAGGCGGAATAGCAGCCAGCGCACGGCCCAGAAGGTGACGGCGTCGTGGGGTCTCCAGGCCGGGGACCCCCGCCGCAGCAGGCGCAGGGGGGCCACCAGCACGGCCAGGAACCCGGCCTCCAGCAGCAGGCTGTCCCTGGGGATGGGGGGACAGCGCTGAGACCCCACCCTGCACCCCACAGGGGGCTGGGGACACGGCTGTGCCCTGTATGTGGGGCTGGGGACACGGCCACGCCCTGTACGTGGGGCTGGGGACATGGCTGTGCCCTGTACGTGGGGCTGGGGACATGGCCACGCCCTGTACGTGGGGCTGGGGACACGGCCGTGCCATGTATGGGGGGCTGGGGACACGGCCGTGCCCTGTATGTGGGGCTGGGGACACGGCTGTGCCCTGTATGTGGGGATGGGGACACGGCTGTGCCCTGTATGGGGGGCTGGGGACACGGCTGTGCCCTGTATGTGGGGCTGGGGACACGGCTGTGCCCTGTATGTGGGGCTGGGGACACGGCCGTGCACCATGGGGACACAGCCGTACCCCACGAGTGGGCTGGGGACCCTGTCCTGCTGAGCCCCCAATGTCCTGACGTGCTCTGGTCCCCAGAGCCCCCCACTCTGATGTACCCCAAAGTCCCCCACAGCCCCCAGTGCCACCCACCCTGGTCTCCAGAGCCCCCCCATCCCACTGTGCCCCC
>NW_024529655.1:12540-17485 GCF_017590135.1 Pyrgilauda ruficollis | reverse complement strand
CCGGGGAGGGGGGGGGGCGGCTCTGAGGGGACGGAAAGGGCGGGAAGAGCCAGGGGAGCCCAGAGCCCCGTCCCTCACCGCGGGAGCAGCCGGTGGCGCAAAATCCTGCCTTTGGTGGTGGAAAGTGCTGGTTTTGGTGGTGGAAAATGCCGTTTTCCCGTGAAACCTGCCCAAAATGAGGTGTTTCCCGCTGAGGGGCGGCGAATCCCCTCAGAGCGGCGCTGAGGGGGCGCGCGGGACGCCAGGGGGCGCTGCGCGTTGGGCCGGGTTGGGGAGAAACGGGGGGGTATTTATGGTCTGTTGAGCCCCCCTATAAATAAAGAGGGGGGACACTGCGAACACAAAGGGGGGAGGATGGAGACCCCAAAGGAGGGACCCCAAAAATCTAGGGGGGAAAAAAATACACCCCAAAAACGGGGCGAGGTCGAGCCCCTCATTACTGGGGGGGGGCCCCCACTGAGGGGGTGTCGAGCCCCAAAATCGGGGAGCAGCCCCCCCTGCGAGCCGAGGGGGTCCCTGCCAAGGGGGGGTTCACCCCTGCCGGGGGGCGCGCAGCCCCCCGAGAGGGGAGGGTGCTGTAACTGCTTTGCAATGTATTTATGGGGGGGGTATTTATGGGGGGGAGCTGGTGAGCGCGGTTCCCGCCAACCGGCTCTGCTTCGAATGCGGCCAGCGCGGCGTCACCTACGTGGACATCAGCGTGGGCAGCCTCGTGTGCACCGGCTGCTCGGGGGCGCTGTGAGCGGGGCGGGGCCAAGGGGGTGAGGGCGGGGCCGGGGCGGGGGCGTGGCTAATTTACACCTGAGCGCGGTGGGCGGGGCTCACCGGGTCAAGCTGTCATTCATTTCTGCTCCCTTTGGGGGCGGGGCTCTGCAGCAGGGGGCGTGGCCGCGGCACGTGGCTTCCCATGCTGGGGTTGTTTTTTGAGAGAAAAAAGCTGAATTTTGGGTGTTTACGGGCGCAGGGGGGGGCGCTGACCCCCCGAATCCCCACGCAGGCGGGGACTGAACCCCCCCCACCGCGTCAAGTCCATCTCCATGACGACGTTCAGCGAGGCCGAGGTGCTGTTCCTGCAGGCGCACGGCAATGAGGTAAGGCGGCGGCCGTGGGGGTCCTGCCCTCTCCGTCCCACCCTGCCCCCATCCCCACGGCCCCTCCCGACCCCCCTCAGGCCTGCAGGAGGGTCTGGCTCGGCACCTTCGACCCCCGCACGTCGCCGCTGCCCGACTCCCGCGACCCCCAGAAGGTGAAGGAGTTCCTGCAGGAGAAATACGAGAAGAAGCGATGGTAGGAGAGGGGCTGGGGGCGCCTTTATGGGGGGGCAGCAGGGGTGAGCGCCCCTGAGCCCACGTTCTGCCCTCCCGTGGCAGGTACGTGGCGCCAGAACGAGCCAAAGAACAGGTGAAACCCCCCCAAAGCGCCGCGGCAGAGCCCGGGCCCCCCCAGCTCCTCCACGGGGACGCGGGGACGCTGGCACAGGTGGGCCCGGGCTCCTGGTGGGGGTCCCCAGGGGGATGGCACCCCCTGACCCTGCGGTGCCCCCCCAGCGCCCTGCCCAGCCGGCGCGGAAGGCCAGCACCGACCTGCTGGCCGACATCGGGGGGGACCCCTTCGCCAGCCCTGCCCCCGCGCCCGCCTTCCCCGGTGAGCCGGGGGCTCCGAGGGTGGGGAGGGGCCTGGGCGTGGAGCACGGGGGTCTCTGGGGGGGCCTGGTGACCCCCGAGTGACCCCCTCCCCAGCCCCAGCCCCAGCCCGGTCTGCCTTCCCCAGTTTCGATGCCTTCGGAGGCAGCGCTGCAGCAGCCGCGTTTGGGGGAGCCGTGCCCCCCTTCCACATCCCCCCCACCACCACAGGTACCCTGAGACCCCCCCGGGACTCTCGGAGAGGGTCTGGGGTCCCTGCGGGGGGCCAGGGAGGGGTTTGGTGTCGTCCCCCCCCGCCCCAGATCTTTGGGACCCCTGGGATCGATGGGCGAGGGGGGGCTGGGGTCTCCCCATCCCTGTGGGGTGCTGGGGAGGGGGCTTGGGTAGCCGTGGGGACATTGGGGAAGGGTTTGGTGGCAGCCTGGAATTTCTGGGGAGGGGGGAGAGAGCCCCCCCATCTCATAGTGGGGGGTGGGGAAGGAGTTTTGGGTGGTCGAGCGTCACGGGGAGGTTTTGGGGGGCTCTGTCGCTCTCAGGAATTTTGGGAACCCCCCCCCCCATGGCTCCTCTCTTGCACCTGCAGGGGGGGTGGCTGCACAGGGCGTGGCCACCCCTGTCCCGCCCACAGGGGGAGGAGCTTCTGTCAGGTACCGCCCCTCCCCCCCACCTTTCCAGCCCTGCAGGACCCTCCCCTCCCCCCTCACAGCTGCCCCTCCCCCTGCAGCCTCTTCGGGACCCTCCGTGACCCCCCAGCGCTGCCCCACGGGGGTAAGTCGGGCTTCACCCCCCCATTTCCCACCCCTCAAAGTGAGGGGGGGGCGCAGGGGTGACACTTGTGCCCCCCCCTCACCCCCAGGCTACACCAACCCCTTCACGGCCCCCGTGGCCCCCAGACCCTCCACCAACCCCTTCGAGAGCAGCGGTGAGTGACCCCCGACCCCCAGGCTGGGGTCTGGACCCCCCCCATTCCCCATCCAGGGGGGGTTCTGGACCTCCCTGACCCCCCATTCCCCATCCAGGGTGGGTCTGGACCCCCCTGACCCCCATTCCCCATCCAGGGGGGTTCTGGACCCCCCTGACCCCCCGTTCCAACCAGGGTGGGTCTGGACACCCCCATTCCCCATCCAGGGGGGTTCTGGACCCCCCTGACCCCCCATTCCCCATCCAGGGGGGGTTCTGGACCCCCCGCTGACCCCCCCTTGTGCCCCCCCCAGACCGTCCCGGCCCCGACGGCGCCGTTCGGCATCAGGCCCCGGGCCACCAACCCCTTCCTATGACCGCAGCTGCTCCGGGGGGCCCTGGCAGTGCACGCCCCTCCGCCGGGACCAGGTGTTGTTTTTGTTCCGAGAGATTTATGGCGGTATTTAATATATCACCGGTAGAAAACGGCTCCGATCCCGCTGCGTCCCTCGCGCTGCCCCGCCGAAACCTCCGCGGGGCGGGCTCCCCTCACGGCCGTGCCCTCGGTAAAGATGGCGGCCAGCGGAGCCTCCCCTCACGGCCGTGCCCCCGGTAAAGATGGCGGCCACGGGGCGGGCTCCCCTCACGGCCGTGCCCTCGGTAAAGATGGCGGCCAGCGGGGCCTCCCCTCACGGCCGTGCCCCCGGTAAAGATGGCGGCCAGCGGAGCCTCCCCTCACGGCCGTGCCCCCGGTAAAGATGGCGGCCAGCGGAGCCTCCCCTCACGGCCGTGCCCTCGGTAAAGATGGCGGCCAGCGGAGCCTCCCCTCACGGCCGTGCCCTCGGTAAAGATGGCGGCCAGCGGAGCCTCCCCTCACGGCCGTGCCCCCGGTAAAGATGGCGGCCACGGGGCGGGCTCCCCTCACGGTTTTGCCCTCACGGCTGTGCCCCCGGTAAAGATGGCGGCCATGGACGAAGCCTCCCCTCACGGTTTTGCCCTCATTAAAGATGGCGCCTCCACAGCCCCTGCCCGCCCTTAACCAAGATGGCGGCCGGCGCCTCACCGCTGAGGGCACGGCCACGGCGGCCTGCCCTCAACAAAGATGGCGCCGAACCCGCGGGGGGGAGGGGCACTTAACGGAGAGGAATTAACGGGGGCACCGGAGGGGGGGAGGGGAATTAACGGGGCCACCGGGGGGGGACGGGCGCCCCCAGCCCCCCCCGCGGGGTCCGGGCCGGGCTCGGCTCCTGCAGCACCTGCTGGGGAAGGGCGGAGTTAGCGGCGGTGCTTTGGGGAGTGGGGGACACGGGGCAGCGCAGCACAGCTGGGGGGGGTGGGGGGGGGGCGTCCCCTTTTGGGCACAGAAAGGGCGAAAACGGACAAAAACAAAAAGCTGAGCGGTGGCAGCAGGAGAGGGGCAGGACTGAACCCCCCCGCCCCAGGGTTTGGTCCCGGCCGGTGAGCGGAGCGTCACAAAGGGACGGGGATGTACCAAGTGTGATTTTGAGGGGGACGTCCACACCCAGAAACATTATAATAACCGGCGTAACAACCCTACCGTAGTTAAATATAATAATTTTAATAATAATTAATTACAATAAATTTTGGTCATCCGCATCTTAGTGTTCTTTCACCATAATTAACTGTAATAATTAACTTATTATGCTCACAGTCCCGTATAACAACTCATTATAATACCTCATTATAATACCGGCAACTCGTTATAATAATAAAACTCATCATAATAACTCATCATAATTATAATACCAATAATTAAGGGGGGGCCACAAGGGGTTCAGCCCCTCCCCCTTCCCTGCCTCAGTTTCCCCAGCGTTAAGGCACAAGAAAAGAAGGGGGGCAAGGAAAGGTGCGAAGGCGGGACCCCCCCCCCGGGGGTTTGGGGGTTCCCCCGGGTTCCGGGGGGTTCCCCCAGGCCCTGGGGGGGCTCCCCATGGTTTTGGGGGGGCTCCCCGTGGTCCGGGGGGTCCCTCAGCAGCCGAAGAGCGCGCGGTGCGCGGCCACGAGCAGCGCCATGAGGAGGCCGTAGAAGAGGGCGAAGAGCAGCCCGGGGGGGCGGCGCCGGGGGTCGGGGTTTTGGGTCAGTTTTGGGATGTTTTTGGGTCAGTTTTGGGTCAGTTTGGGGTCAGTTTGGGGTCAGTTTTGGGGTGTTTTTGGGTCAGTTTGGGGTCAGTTTGGGGTCAGTTTCGGGGTGCACTCACGGCCCAGGGCCGCAGCCGCGCCGCCACGCGCCCCAGCAGCTCGGGGTCCCCCAGCTCGTCCGGCAGCCGCAGCTGCAGCAGCGCCTCCAGGCTCTGCGGGGTGGGGGGCACAGCGGGGACCCCCCCGGGCGGCTCAGGGGGGGAACGGACCCCGGAGCCCCCCAAAACACCCGGGGGGGGGAG
>NW_024529655.1:7090-12431 GCF_017590135.1 Pyrgilauda ruficollis | reverse complement strand
GGACATTGGAGGGTCAGGGGGTGGGGGGCACCGGGGAGGGGACACGGGGGAGTTCTGGGGAGGGGACACGGGGGGCTCTGTCCTACCTGCCTTGGTGGCACTGCAGGAGGAGGAGGAGGAGGAGGAGGAAGGGCTGAGGCAGGCGCTGGGTTCTGGGGGGCTGCCGGGGGCTCCGTCGGGGTCCTGGGGGGAGGCAGGGCAATTAAGAGTCCCGTTAATTAGGGCTGAGCCTGGCGAAGGGGCAGCAGAGCCGTGTTAATTAGGGCTGAGCCTGACGAGGCCAGCCGCGTCCTCACCGGCAGCGCCGCCGTCCGGGGGGGTCTCCGGGGGGGGGTCCTGTGGGGGGGCAGCAGCCAGTGCCCGGCCCTTGTCCCCTGGCCCACCCCGCTCCTGATCCCATCCCAGCACCCAAACCCTGCCCAGTCCCTGCCCCTGCCCCAGTTCCCAGCCCCATTCCCAGTCCCTGTCTCCATTCCCAGCCCCATTCCCAATCCCCGGGGGGGGGGACATCACCTCGGGCCAGGGCTCCTCCTCCAGCTGCTCCGGGTCACTGTCACCAGCTGTGGGGACACGGGGGGTGACGGGGGGGTCCCCGAAGGTGCCGGGGGGTCCCGGGGGGCTTTGGGGATCCCCCATCCCTCACCTGCCCCGCCGCGCGCCTCCCTGTGCTGCCGGGACGGCTCCGAGGACTCATCCGTGGACTGAAACGGTGCCAAGGGGGGACAGTGGCTGGGGGGACACCCCGAATTGCCCCCCGCGCCCCCCGAAACTGCCCCCAAATCCCACCTCGTTCCCCGACCAGCGCTTGCTGCCGCTGTCGACGCTGTGGAAGCCGGAGTCCAGCCCCCCCCGCTGCCGGAGGGGACACGGCTCGTCCGGGGGGCTGCGGGGGGCACACAGCGCTCAGAGACCCCCCGAAACACCCCAAAAACAGCGGCGCGCCCCCTCCTCGAGCCCCCCCCGTTACCATGCGGGGGGAGGATGGGCGGCAGCCTCGGCTTCCAGGTACTTGAAGATGTGGACTTTGCCCTTCAGGCAGACCTGGGGGGGCACAGAGGGCTCAGCCGGGGGTTTTGGGGGGTCGGGGGGACGCCCCGGGGCCCCCCTCACCTGGGCGGGGGGGAACTGCAGGGGGTTGTTGTCCGCCAGCAGCGTCTGCAGGTGCCGGAGCCGCCGGAAGCAGCGCGGAATCGCCACCACCCGGTTGCAGGAGAAATCCAGCCGGACCAGCGGCAACTCCGAGAGCTCTGGCGGGGGGGACACGGACACGCTGGATCCACACGGGATCCAGGGGACGCCCCCCACTCCCCAGGACCCTCACCCACCCTCGGGCAGCGCCGCCAGCTGGTTCCGCCGCACGTTGAGGTCCCGCAGCGCCCGCAGCTGCCCCAGCCCCGGCGGCAGCGCCCGCAGCCGGTTGGAGCCCACATCCTGCGGGGCGGAACGGGGCTCAGCGGGGTCGCGGCGCGGCCCCGCGGGGCTGCAGCCCGGCCCAGGCTCACCAGCTGCCGCAGCGTGCGCAGGGCGCCCAGGTTCGGCGGCAGCACGGCCAGGCGGTTGTTGCTGGCGTTGAGGACGCGCAGGGGCAGCAGGCACAGGCAGGCGGGCAGCGAGCTCAGCTGGTTGCGGCTGCGGGGCACACGGCGGGGTCACGGCGCGCTGCCGGAGCTCCGCCGTGGCTCCGGCGGGGCCGGAGCGTACCTGAGGTCCAGGTGTGCCAGGGCCTGCAGGTTGGCGATGGCCGGCGGGACGCTGCGCAGGCAGTTGTGGTGCAGGCTCAGCCCCTCCAGCGAGACCAGGCGGCAGGCGGCCTCCGGCACCTCGCCGAAACGGTTCCGGGACAGGTCTGGAGGAACGCGGGGCATGCTCGGGGACAAGAGACCTCCGGGGACAGGGAACCTCAGGGAAGGGGACTGATAAGGACAGGGGACAAAGGAGCCGCCGGGACAGCGCTGCTGATGGAGCCCGAGCCGCCCGGCCGAAGCTCGGGGGAGCTGAAGCCGCCCGACCGCCCGGACCAGGCGCTCCGGCTCGCCCCGTCCCGGCGCCTCCTCAGCCGCCTCCGGCAGCCCCCGCGGGCCCCGGGACGCGCCGAGGGAGGCGGCGCACCCGCGGCTTCCCCTGCGCGGGGGGAGGCACCCCGCGGGACCCCGGGCTGTGGGGAAGGGTCGGGGGTCCTGCCCCGGCGCCGCGGCCTCACCGGCCTGTGTGGTGTCGCTGAGGTCCCAGCGCCGCGCCGCCGCCGCCGGGAAGGCGCGCAGCCGCCGGCCGGCCAGACTGAGGGTACCGGAGGCCTCTGCTTCTTCCAGGGCGCGCTCAGTGCCGGCTCCTCCGGGCAGGCGGCCCAGCGGCGGCGGCGGCTCAGCCGGGACAGCCCCCAGCGCCCCCGCGGCCATGGCGGCCCCGGAGCTCCGCTCGCCGCGGACGCCGCTGCCAGACTGAGCGCCGGACGCTTCCGGACCCCGCCACAGGGGCGGGGCCAGAGCGGCAGCCAATCAGAAGTAGGGGCGCGCGGGGAGGTGGCGAATCGGACAGGGCGAGTGGCGGGCTTTGCCAGGAGAAGTGCGGAAGTTAGCTCTTTGATTGATAGGTAGGTTGAACCAATCGTCGTCAAGCAACGGGGGGGTGCTGCCCAACTGCAGCCAATCACAGCTAAAGCACAATCTCCACCAATCGCGAGCGACAACGGGGAGCTGGTTGCCTGGCAACGGCCGCGAATATTTTGGTGCCGTCAGCCAATGGAAATCGAGGAGGCGGGAGCAGCGTGAGAGATTGACATGTAACCAACCAATCGCGTTTGACGCAAAAGCGGGATAATTAAAACGCCACGCTTGCCCGGGGGCGTGTCGCCTCCACCAATCAGGAGTGATTGACAAGCAGGGAAAGCCTGGAGGCCACGCCCCGGTCCCTTCTTAAAGGAGCCGCACCATTTAAAAATGGGGGCGGGGGTCCCATTTTGGGGGCCGCATTTCGAGTGCCCTATTTTGGGGTCTCCCCTTGAATGCGGCTCTCGGACCCTCTCCCCCCCAGAACCTCCACGCACGCGCTCCATCTGTGCACCCTTTATTTGCGAAGGAGCGGGGGCCGGCGCGGGGCGGGGGGGGTCTCTCTCCGGGGGTCTCAGGGGGTCCCCCGGCACGGCCTCTTGCTGAGGTTCTCCAGCACCTTCTGCTGCTGCTGCGGGCGGTAGGGCACCACGAAGGCGTCGGGCGGCAGCAGCGCCGCCCCGTCGGCCGCCAGCCGCCCCATCAGGACGTAGCTGGAGCCTGCAAGGAGTTTGGGGAGGGGGCGTCAAGGCCGGGAGGGTCGCTCCGGGCCCCGCGGGCGCCCCCCGGGCACACGCACCTCTCTTGAGCGCCGGGCACAGGCGGCAGGGCAGCTGCAGCCGCAGCGAGGAGCCGGCGGCGGGCGGAGGGGCCCCGAGCGGCCGCCACTTGTAGAGGCCGAGCACGGAGAGCGCGGCCCAGGCCGGCCCGTGCGGCGGGCCCCGCGACAGCGACTTCACCGCGCCGCTCAGCACTGCAGGTACGGCGGCGGGCTCAGAGCCGCCAGAGGGGCTCTGGGCGGCCCGGCCTCACGGGCCCGGCCCGGCCCCGCCTGGGGCTCCCGGCCGCAGCTTCCCCTCACGGATTTGGGCGCTGCCTGCCTCAGTTTCCCCTCACAGATTTGGGCACTGCCTGCCTCAGTTTCCCCTCACGGTTCTGTGTGCTCCCTGCCTCAGTTTCCCATCACAGATTTGGGCGCTCCCGGCCTCAGTTTCCCCTCATGGTTTGGGCACTGCCTGCCTCAGTTTCCCCTCACGGATTTGGGCGCTCCCGGCCTCAGTTTCCCCTCACAGATTTGGGCGCTCCCTGCCTCAGTTTCCCCTGTCAGTTCTGGGGGATTCTCCAGACTCCCGGCCTCAGTTTCCCCTCATGGTTTGGGCGCTGCCTGCCTCAGTTTCCCCTCACGGATTTGGGCGCTGCCTGCCTCAGTTTCCCCTCACGGTTCTGTGTGCTCCCTGCCTTAGTTTCCCATCACAGATTTGGGCGCTGCCTGCCTCAGTTTCCCCTCACGGTTCTGTGTGCTCACGGTTCTGGCACTCCCTGCCTCAGTTTCCCCTCATGGTTTGGGCACTCTGTGCCTCAGTTTCCCCTCACGGTTCTGGCACTCCCTGCCTCAGTTTCCCCTCACAGATTTGGGCACTCCCGGCCGCAGCTTCTCCTCATGGTTTGGGCGCTGCCTGCCTCAGTTTCCCCTGTTGGTTTTCAGGAATTCTCCAGACTCCCGGCCTCAGTTTCCCCTCACGGTTCTGGGCACTCCCTGCCTCAGTTTCCCCTCACGGTTCTGGCACTCCCTGCCTCAGTTTCCCCTCACGGTTCTGGCACTCCCTGCCTCAGTTTCCCCTCATGGTTTGGGCACTCTGTGCCTCAGTTTCCCCTCACGGTTCTGGCACTCCCTGCCTCAGTTTCCCCTCACAGATTTGGGCACTCCCGGCCGCAGCTTCTCCTCATGGTTTGGGCGCTGCCTGCCTCAGTTTCCCCTGTTGGTTTTCAGGAATTCTCCAGACTCCCGGCCTCAGTTTCCCCTCACGGTTCTGGGCACTCCCTGCCTCAGTTTCCCCTCACGGTTCTGGCACTCCCTGCCTCAGTTTCCCCTCATGGTTTGGGCACTGCCTGCCTCAGTTTCCCCTCATGGTTTGGGCACTCTGTGCCTCAGTTTCCCCTCACGGTTCTGGCACTCCCTGCCTCAGTTTCCCCTCACGGTTCTGTGCGCTCCCTGCCTCAGTTTCCCCCCACAGTTCCAGCACTCCCTGCCTCAGTTTCCCCCCACAGTCTGGGCGCTCCCTGCCTCAGTTTCCCCTGTCAGTTCTGGGGGATTCTCCAGACTCCCGGCCTCAGTTTCCCCTCATGGTTTGGGCACTCTGTGCCTCAGTTTTCCCTCACGGTTCTGGCACTCCCTGCCTCAGTTTCCCCTCACGGTTCTGTGCGCTCCCTGCCTCAGTTTCCCCCCACAGTTCCAGCACTCCCTGCCTCAGTTTCCCCCCACAGTCTGGGCGCTCCCTGCCTCAGTTTCCCCTGTCAGTTCTGGGGGATTCTCCAGACTCCCTGCCTCAGTTTCCCCCCACAGTTCTGGGCACCCCCCAGCCCCCAGCCCCATTTCGGGGTCTCCCCCCCGTTTTTGGGGCGTCTCTCACCGAAGTCGCTGCTGCAGAAGTTGCTCTGCAGGGTCCCGGCGCGGCGGCAGCGCTGCGGGCAGGGGGCGGCCGTGGGGGGCTCGGCTTTGGGGGCGGGGGTCGGCTTGGCCTTGGGGCCCCCCCGGGGCTTTGGGGCGGGGGTCTCGGGGGCGCCGCCCCGCTCCC
>NW_024529655.1:0-4578 GCF_017590135.1 Pyrgilauda ruficollis | reverse complement strand
GTTCCTGTATGGGTTTTTGGGGGTCCTTTTTAGGATTTGGGGGTCCTGTGTCTGGATTTGGGGGTCCTCTGTAGGATTTTGGGGGTCCTCTCTAGGATTTGGGGGTCCTGTGTAAATTTTGGGGGTCCTGTGTCTGGATTTGGGGGTCCTGTTTAGGTTTTGGGGTCCTGTGTAAATTTTGGGGGTCCTCTGTAGGATTTTGGGGGTCCTGTGTCTGGATTTGGGGGTCCTGTGTCTGGATTTGGGGGTCCTCTGTAGGATTTATGGTTTGGGCACTCTGTGCCTCAGTTTTCCCTCACGGTTCTGGCACTCCCTGCCTCAGTTTCCCCTCACGGTTCTGTGCGTCCTGTGCAGGATTTGGGGGTCCTGTGCAGGTTTTGGGGGTCCTGTGCAGGTTTTGGGGTCCTGTATAGGATTTTGGGGGTCCTGTGCAGGTTTTGGGGTCCTGTGCAGGTTTTGGGGTCCCAGTGCTCCCTCCCCCCTTTCCCCTCACTTTCTCTCTCCATTTTGTGCCGCAGTTTCATTTTTTCCTGACACTTTGCCCCGTTTTTCTCTCCAACTTCTCCTTTCTTTCCGCTCTTTTTTTTTTTAATTTTTCTTTGCAGTTTTTCTCCCCTCATTTTCCTTTTTCTCCCCTCATTTTCTGTTACTTCCCTTCATTTCTCATTTCTTTTTCTCTCGCTTTTCTCCCCAATCCCTGATCGGGGTTTTCCCTTTCCGCTTTCGATTTCACACTTTCCCCACCTTTTCTGTTCACACTTTCTCCTCATTCCCACTTTTTTCTCCTCATCCCACTGCTGTTTTCTCGCCATTCCCACTCTCTTTTCCTCATTCCTGCTGTTTTTTCCTCATTCCCGCTGTTTTTTCCTCATTCCCGCTGTTGTTTTCTCATTCCCGCTATTTTTTCCTCATTCCCACTGCTGTTTTTTCCTCACTCCCTCGCTTTTCTCCTCACTTTTCCCTTTCCCCACCTCACTCCAGCACCCCCGGGCGTCCTCCCCCCTCTCCCCCGCACTTTTTGGGGGTCTCTGTGGAGTCCTCCCCTGCGCTTTTTGGGGGTCTCCACGGAGTCCTTCCCCCTCTCCCCCGCACTTTTTGGGGGTCTCTGTGGAGTCCTCCCCCGCACTTTTGGGGGTCTCTTTGGAGTCCTCCCCTGTGCTTTTTGGGGGTCTCCATGGAGTCCTTCCCCCTCTCCCTGCACTTTTGGGGGTCTCCATGGAATCCTTCCCCCTCTCCCCCACACTTTCGGGGGTCTCCATGGAATCCTTCCCCCTCTCCCCCCACTTTCGGGGGTCTCGGCGCCGCTCCCTGCCCCCCCCGCCGACCCCGGCTGCGTTACCGGGGGGGTTCCACATCTCTCCACACCTCGGGCCGGTTTTGGGGCGCTCCCGTGGGCTCCTCCCTGCTCCCCGCCGGCGGCGCTCCCTCCCCGTCACACTGCACTCCTCGGGGGTCTCCCCGTGGCCCCGCACCCACCGTTGCTCGGGGGGCTGCCGGCGCTGAACCAGGCCAGGAAGCCCCTGCCGGCGGTGCCGCCGTCGCTCTCCATGTGCAGGCGCAGGCGGTTTTGGGGTGCCCGCAGCGCCCCGGGCCGGAAGGTGCCGCAGAAGCGCCCCAGCAGCGGCGCCGCGGGGCCGTGGCCCCCGAACACGGCCAGCGCGTCGAAGCGGCAGCGCGGCTCCGGCTCCAGGTCGAAGACGCGGAACGACAGCGTGGCCACCTGGCCCTCGGGCACCTGGGGGACACGGGGGACACGGGGGACACCGCTGGGACCTGGGGGACACCGCCTGGCCCTCGGGGACATGGGGGACACCACCCAGCCCATGGGGACCTGGGGGACACGGGGGACACCGCTGGGACCTGGGGGACACTGCTGGGACCTGGGGGACACCGCCTGGCCCTTGGGGACCTGGGGAACACGGGGGACACGGGGGACACCGCTGGGACCTGGGGGACCTGGGGGACACCGCCTGGCCCTCGGGCACCTGGGGGACACGGGGGACACCGCTGGGACCTGGGGGACACAGGGGACACTGGGGACACCGCCAGGACCTGGGGCACCTGGGGGACACGGGGGACACCGCTGGGACATGGGGGTCACCACCCAGCCCTTGGGGACCTGGGGGACACCAGGGGTCAGTGGGAACACTGGGGAGTCACCAGGGGTCACCCCAGGACCTGGGGGAATCTTGGGGACACTGGGGTGACCACCTTGGGCACCTGGGGGACACTGGGGTCACCACCGGGCCCTGGGGGTAACCTGGGCACCTGGGGGACACCAGGGGACACTGGGGTCACCACCCGGCCCTTGGGGACATTGGGGTGATTGATGGGGTTTTGGGGACTTTGGGGTGTCACCAGCCGGCCCTTTGGGGTGCCACCACCCCCAGGGGTCCATGGGGACACCAAAGGGCCAGGACGGACATCGGGGGACAGCAGCAGCAGCGCTGGGGACACCGGCGTGCCACCACCTCGGGTGACACCGGGGGGACACGGAGCAGTGCCAGCAGGGACGGGGGGACACCTGGGGGACCCCCGCGTCCTGGGGTGCTCGGGGGGTCCGGGGGTCGGGGTGAGCGGGCGAGGGTCGGGGGTCGCCGGGGGTCTCCGGGTGCAGGTGTCCCGGGGGTCGGGGGTCTCTGGGTCCGGGTTCCTGCGGGTCGGGGGTCTCTGGGTCCGGGTTCCCGCGGGTCGGGGGTCTGCGGGTCCGGGTTCCCGGGGGTCTGCGGGTCCGGGGGTCGGGGGTCGTACCGTGATGGTCCAGGTGCAGTTGCTGCCGGGGGGGTAGTGCCGGGGGAAGCCCTCGCTGGCGATGAACCCCGACTCGCCGCGATGGTCGCCCCCGCACGGGAACACCGGCCACACCGGCCTGCCGGGACACGGGGGTCACGGGGGTCCCGGAACGGGGGAAGACCCCAGCGCGGGGGTCCCGGAACGGGGGGAAACCCCAACGAAGGGGGTCCCGGAACGGGGAAGACCCCAGCCCGGGGGTCCCGGAACGGGGGAAACCCCAGCCTGGGGGTCCCGGAACGGGGAAAACCCCAACGAAGGGGGTCCCGGAACGGGGGAAACCCCAGCCCGGGGGTCCCGGAACGGGGGAAGACCGCAGCGCGGGGGTCCCGGAACGGGGGAAGACCCCAGCCCGGGGGTCCCGGAACGGGGAAACCCCAGCCCGGGGGTCTCGGAACGGGGAAACCCCAACGAAGGGGGTCCCGGAACGGGGAAAACCCCAACGAAGGGGGTCCCGGAACGGGGAAGACCCCAGCCCGGGGGTCCCGGAACGGGGGAAGACCCAGCCCGGGGGTCCCGGAACGGGGAAACCCCAGCCCGGGGGTCCCGGAACGGGGAAAACCCCAACGAAGGGGGTCCCGGAACGGGGAAAACCCCAACGAAGGGGGTCCCGGAACGGGGAAAGACCCCAGCCCGGGGGTCCCGGAACGGGGGAAGACCCAGCCCGGGGGTCCCGGTTCCGAGGGGGGGGCTCGGAGCGAGAGGCTCCCGGTGCCCGGGGCGGTCCCGGGCGAGGCTGTCCCGCCCCGTCCGCGGGGGTGGCGGTGCCGTCCCGGGTGCCACGTTCGGGGGGAGGTCCCGTCCCCTCCCGGGGGTCCCGGGGGTCCCGGTGCCGTTACCTGCTGGCGTTGGGGCGGGCGGGGGGCGGGGGGCTCGGGGGCGGCTCCTGGCCCGCGGCCCGGGGGGGGCTCAGCGCCCCCAGCAGCAGCAGCAGCAGCGGCCCGAGGCGGCTCATGGCGAACGGCACCGGGGGCACCGGGGGCTACGGGGGCGGGAACGAGCGGGAAGGGGCGTGGCCTGGCGGCGACACGCCCAAAAGGGGGCGGGACTCGATGTTCCAGCGCCGCTTTGCCTGCGTGGGGGGCGGGGTTTTATTTAATGCCACGCCCACCAATGGAAAGAGGCGGGGCTGAGCTCCGCCCCAATGGGCGTGGCCCGGAGCTGCCAGGCTGGAGTGGGCGGGGCCAGCAGCGAGGAGGCACCAGAACGGGGGGGGCGGGGGGGCCAGAAATGAGACTCTTGTGTTTAATTAGCGGCATCGCCATTAATTAATTAGGGCCTCCCCCGTAAGAAGGGGCCCACAGACACACACACACACGCGGGGGGATGGGCAGTGTGACAGCAGCTGGGGGCCCCCCGGGCGGGGAGACCCCCGATGGTGGGTGGGGGCGTGATTGTCCATTTAGGGGAGGGGGCGTCCGCAGAACCCCTCAGCCCTACGGGACGGGGCCCCGCGCCTTGAGATCGGGGGCCGAGCGCTGGCGGCGGACACGGGGAGGGGGCGGCGGCGACCCCCCATCCAGAGACCCCCTCCGGGCGGGGGGCGGCGGCGGTGGGGGGCTGCGCTCGGTTTGGGGGGCGTCCCCCCCGCCGCCCCAAGCCAGGCGGTGCTGGGGGTTGCTCTTGAAGGGGAAGCGCAGCTTGCCGTCCTGGGGGGCCGGGTGGGAGCGCGGGGGGCGCCGGGGGGGCTGCAGGGGCTGCAGCCGCGCCTGCTCCTGGCGCAGCCAGCGCAGCCGCCCCCGGCGGAACGCGGGGTCCTGCTCCATCAGCCGGCACAGCCGCGCCGCC
>NW_024529654.1:0-767 GCF_017590135.1 Pyrgilauda ruficollis | reverse complement strand
GGTCTGGCTGTTGTATTTAAAGAATAACTGCAGCATGCAGCTCGTGACTGAAAGAGCAGAATGCTGCAGCTGTTAATGAAACACCTGCAAGTGTTGTGGCAATTCAGTGTACCTGAACACTGTATTCCTACAACAGCATTAGGTCACAGTGATATGAAAAAGCTAAAGGGAAAGCACTGCTCATTTTATTGAGTTACATCTGGTTAATTTTTTGTAAAACATTTATTTTAAACTGCAATAGTTTTTTTTGTACAAGTAGTGTCTGTATGAGGTCTCGATGGAGCGAGTGATCATCAGGACATTATCAAATGATCGTAAATATGTACCATGAAGAAGTTGGAAATGCTACTGGAACACAGAAATAGTACATTACATTAACTTATCTGCAGTTTACAAAGACAGACCCATTAGGAGGTAAACTGTCCCTTCCCAGTTGCTGCTCCTATCAATCCACCTTCAAAATGAACTTGCAAAGAAAAGAGAAACTTGGAAGCAAGTCTGCATTTCACCGAAACTCTGTCTATTCAGATGTGTGCTGCAGGGCTAATTTAATGGTTTTTTTGCCAGCTTATTCTGAGTGAGAAAAGACACATACTAAAGCCTCAGAACAACAATTAAGCAATCGGGAATGACTCTTTTCATGTTAATGCTGGTTTTGGCAAGCTCTTGCACACCATAGATTGAAAATTCTGCTCCGTCTTCCCCACCTTTACTATATTCACTTCCCATTCAGGGCATCAAATACAGAGGAATAACTGTCAAATTCA
>NW_024529653.1:0-767 GCF_017590135.1 Pyrgilauda ruficollis | reverse complement strand
AATTCCCGGAATTCCCAAAATTCCCAGGGCCGGGATCAGGATCTGACGGGTGAGCCCCGCCCCCAATTCCGGGAATTCCCATCCCTGAGAATTCCCAGAATTCCAAACATTCCCGGAACTCTCCAGAGATCAGAATCTGATGGCTGAGCCCCGCCCCCAAATCAAATCCCGCAGATCAAATTCCAACAATTCCCAAAATTCCTGAGAGTGGGATCGGGATCTGATGGGTGAACCCAGCCCCCAATTCCCAGAATTCCAAGAATTCCTGGAATTCCGACCATTCTTGAAATTCCCGGGAGTGGAATCTGCATCCCTCGGGTGAGCCCCACCCCCATTTCCTGGAATTCCCAGAATTCCTGAAATTCCTGGGAGCAGGATCAGGATCCCCTGGGTGAGCCCCGCCACCAAATCCCGGAATTCCCAAAATTCAAAAAAAATCCCAAAAATTCCAGGAGCAGGATCAGAATCCAGTGGGTGAACGCCACCCCCCATTCCCGGATTTCCCAGAATTCCCAAAATTCCCGGGACTGGGATCAGGATCTGACAGATGAGCCCCACCCCCAATTCCTGGAATTCCCAGAATTCCCAAAATCCTAAGAATTCCCAGACCTGGAATTCGCAAAATTCCCAGGGGTGGGATCAGGATCCCCTGGCTGAGCCCCACCCCCAATTCTCAGAATTCCCAGAATTCCCAAATTTCCCAAGAACGGGATCAGAATCTCCCTCACCGATGGCACCCGGAATTCCCAAATTTCCACAATTCCCCA
>NW_024529652.1:0-767 GCF_017590135.1 Pyrgilauda ruficollis | reverse complement strand
GGCTGTCGGGACTGTATTATGGTTGCGAAATAAATTTTTTTATATTTTTATTAAAATTGGCTATTTTTCATTTTTCATTTATAACAATTTGGTGACCCTGACGTGATGTGATAAGGATTCCAGGGTCCCCCCTTTTGAAGTCTGGGCGGTGCCCTGCTGATTTTCAGTGGCCGGACAAGATTGGGTGAACCCATTGGAACCGATCAGATAAAAACAAACTTTTCTGTAGCCAGAAAGTTAGCCACAACCAAATGGTGGACTGGCCCAGAGCTCTCGAGGACGGAGATAGTGCTCCATGGAAGCCGGCTATTTTTACCCGTAAAATCTACGTGCACGAAGATTCCACACGGGAAAATGAACCGTAAGTATTGTGTGGTTGGGTGGGGGAGTGGTCGCGTGTGTGTGTGTGTGTGTGTGAGAGAGAGACGTGATATTATCACGAAGCGAGTGCGGACCCCAAGATCGCAGTTCCGTCTTTCCCACGAGGGAAACGGTCGGTCGCGGGGGAAGCGCGTGGAAACTCGTTTTCAACCCAAAAGAGCCCTGGAAAGGAGTCTAGGGAGGACAGGGGGTTGCTCAAACACACACATCAACCCAAAAGAGCCCTGGAAAGGAGTCCAGGGAGGGCAGGGGGTTGTTGGACCACTGGCTGGATCGGGAGGAACGACGAACCTCGCTGGATCCAGAAATAAGGTAAGAGAGCTCCTAAGTTGTTGACTAAAAATCCATAGTTCGGTTCACTACGTGACTATTAGGTCAGCAACGGG
>NW_024529651.1:0-767 GCF_017590135.1 Pyrgilauda ruficollis | reverse complement strand
GACACTACATTTTTCTTTCTGTGTTTAATAACATAATACAAAAAACTTAGCACATTTTCCCATATTTCTAAGGGGAGTATATGCCCTGATTGTAAATGTATAGGCTATTGCATTTAATTTCATTTTGGACTGAGCAAACTGAGATAAAACTGACTTGAAATTCAGTACAATTTTTCCATCATGGGTAGGAAACTTCCCTTAAAGCACACTTTAAAATAAAATTGCCACCTGAGTAATTCATTGGGCCTAAAATTTCATAGATGTCTTCATCCTGAGATCAACTTCAACTGGAATATTTTAACTGAATTACAACAAATAATACAAGCTGAAAAGGAGGCTTCTGCCAGAAGTACCATGGTATTCTGTCACAGCACTGAAAATGTTGGTATATCTTAGTCAGCTTCTGCCAAAGCAGCAATAAATTCTATGTCTCTTCAAAATCAAAATAAATACAGGAACTCCGTTGGCAGCACTATTGGGCTGGGATTGTAAAAGTAAACAGAGAGCCCATTGACCAAACCCACTGTTATTTCCATGCCATAGCAGAGAAGAGCAGGTTTGTACCAAAAGATTCTCCTGGCACTGTTTCAGAACTGATATTTATAAGTTTGTACCATGAGTCAGAGTGCAAACTGCCGGTTTAATGAAATATGTTATACATTCTGGTCATCAAAACACCTCCTTTTTTTTCATTTTTTAACTACATGCAGTCCCATCCCTTCTTCAGTCTTGAGGAAAGTGGGGAAAAAAACCCCCAAAACAACCAA
>NW_024529650.1:0-767 GCF_017590135.1 Pyrgilauda ruficollis | reverse complement strand
AACTAGTGGTGTGATAAGGATGGACAGGTGCATTAATCTTTGTTAGTCTAAAGGAAAAGCGATTTCAGAGGAAAACAAAAAAAAATAGTTATTATTCATTAGGAAATCTTAAGGAAAATAAGAAATATCCAGCAGAACAAGAGAAAAAATAGAACTTAACACATAAAAAATTAATATACCAACAGTGATGTAACAGGACAATTACTTAATTCAATTAAAATTCATAGTTAATACTTTGATGCAATTCTTTGATATGCGTGCAAAAGCCACCTACACAAATTTGCAAATAAATTTCCTGCAAAATTTTGTGCTTACAGATGATGTGAACTGACACTTTTGTATTGCTGGTTGCTTTATTTCATAGATAAAATTATAATAATGTGTTGCGAATAATTTCAAAATTTACTTAGTGTTAAAGTAAATGCCAAATATGTTTTTCTGACACTTTTGCTCTTCAAAAAAGGAAAAGGTTAAGGCCATTAAGAATATGTTCTAGAATCAAGCCACATATGGACGTGCTATAATTCATATGATAGGGTGAACTAATTGGAGACTTTCAAATATTTGAGCTTGTTCAAATATATTTATCTAAATGACACTATGCTCTGCTTTATAATCACACCCCAAGTGTTAGCCATCTGTTTCAGAAAATTGTTTTACTGATACCTATTTAAAAGACTCTGAGATACTAAAACTTCAAGCAAAACAAATATTTGAAATGACTCATGAATTATGTCAGTTTTTGTAGAAATGAAATGTTAAAAAAA
>NW_024529649.1:0-767 GCF_017590135.1 Pyrgilauda ruficollis | reverse complement strand
ATGTATGTCCCTGATGGCTCCATTTATTTAAGATTAACATCTTCATGGGCCATCACCGCTGGACGTTCTTCTGTTCATACCAGTGAGAACGACCATCTCCTGTGCCGCGCTAGGTTCTCTTCCTATGCTAATTGCATACCTCCTTCTTGGCTGCCAGATATGATTTTGTCACCGTGAAGCAACTCCCTTTCCCGGGTAGTGTGCTTTAGGATTTTATATTTTAGACATATTTCACGCATCTATACATATTATCTACCAGCACGAATTACCATAATACATATAACAGTTCCCTTTTTCCCCCTCTGCATTGTTGCCATCAGACAGCCAAAGTTGTCTAGGACAGGTAAAAAGAAGGCGTGCACATGTGCCCCTTACCTGGGAGAGCTGGGAATGAAAAAGCTTGTTGCTTAGGGGGTGCAGCATGGCAACACCTGACCTCCAATTGAGAGGAATTGTGGATTTGTCTTTACAAACAAGCTGTAGGTCTGCTGGTAGATAAAACTAGCACTGGGAAATAAAAGAAACAATGGGAAGGATTCCACTGATTGATGAATGGAAAAAGATTTTTGCTTTTACAAATAAACTTTAGGTTTGCTGATAAATGAAATTAGACATTGAAAGACAAAAGAAACAATGGGGAAGAAAAAAAACACCCTAAATTCCGTAAGAATTAAAAATTAAAGGGGAGGGTTATACATTAGAGGGAAATCTTTGGTATCAGGTGTATCGGGAAGTCTGTTCCTGTCAAGTACCTCAGCCAATGGGGA
>NW_024529648.1:0-767 GCF_017590135.1 Pyrgilauda ruficollis | reverse complement strand
GAAGCTCTTTTTTGGGAGGGAAGATTTTAGGACGTTAATTTCTGGGGTGGGATTTTAGGTTGGGATTTTTGAGGTGGAGATTTTAGGATGGATCCTTTTTAGGGGGGAGTTTTTTGGAAGTCCTTTCCTGGGGTGGGATTTTTGGGGAGGGGATTTTAGAGTGGATCCCTTTTGGGGTTCCACACTGACCCCCTCCCCCCTCACAGGCAGCTGTTCTGTGACTTTGGGGACGACATGGTGGTGACAGACCCCAACGGGGAGCAGCCCCTCAGTGCCATGGTGTCCATGGTCACCAAGGTACCGGGAGGGGACAGC
Organism: Pyrgilauda ruficollis; assembly: GCF_017590135.1. Classification (NCBI taxonomy): domain Eukaryota; kingdom Metazoa; phylum Chordata; class Aves; order Passeriformes; family Passeridae; genus Pyrgilauda; species Pyrgilauda ruficollis. Next base: position 452 of record NW_024529648.1, on the reverse strand, counting down.
TCTGGGGTGTCCCCAAGGGTGCAGGGAGGGGACAGCTCTGGGGTGTCCCCACATGGCTGTCCAGGGGGGTTTTGGGGTGTCCTGGTCCCCTCAGCACCCCCTGTGTCCCCCATGTCCCCAGGGGTGCCCTGGGGAGGTTCCTGGGTGCCCTGGTCCCCTCTGGGTGAGGTCCCCTTTGGGTTTGTGGATGTCCCTGTGTCCTGTCACGCTGTCCCATGTCCCCAAGGCTGTCCCAGGGAGGTTCCTGGGTGTCCCCCCCAGTGTCCCCTGTCAGTGCTCCGTGTCCCCAGGGCTGTCCTGGGAAGGTTCCTGGGTGTCCCATGTCCCCAGGGCTGTCCCAGGGAGGTTCCTGGGTGTCCCATGTCCCCAGGACTGTCCCGGGGAGGTTCCTGGGTGTCGCCACCATGTCCCCTGACGCTGCCCCATGTCCCCAGGGCTGTCCCGGGGAGGTT
>NW_024529647.1:0-749 GCF_017590135.1 Pyrgilauda ruficollis | reverse complement strand
TAGTGTGATGTGAAACCCCTGTGTGAATAAAGTCACATGGAGAAGTAAAAAAATTTAATATGCTTTACAGTGGGTTACCCATATTGGGCAGATATACCTCTTAGGGGGCAAAACCCCCAAAATAAATAGAAAACCCTTGTTCTTCTAAGGGACACAAATTTGTTGGACTATGGACATGAAACATTTGAGTTTCTAAGATGTTGTTCATAAGATGTGATTTTCCTCTATATAACTTGTAAATTAAAGAAACTTTCTTTGATTTTGTAAGTAGGGTATCTGTATTGTTACAATAAAAGCAAGGAGGCTATTCATGGTTGTGAGAGCCAATGCTCAGATACATTAATATGAAAAGAATTTTAAAAAACAGGATATACAAACAGAACAAGAACTTTTAGTTATTTAAAACTATTTCCCTTACAATAATGCTGTGTATATATTAAGAGGTTCAAAAGAAAAAAAAAATAAAACAAATTGAAACATCTTCTTTCTTTGAAATATGAAAAAGGTCATGATTTGGAATCTTCTATTTAAATTTCTTTGACTTGGCAATTTTTTTGCTTATAATAGGAAGATTTGTGACTCATATGCATAATCCTTAGCATATTCTTTTGAAAAAAAATCAAAACCCCCTTAATATTCCAACAGGAACTACATTAATATCAAAATTGAATTACTATCAAATTATTATAACTTACTAGTGGCACACATGCTTTGGATAGCTGCTCACACAGACACACACACAGACACAC
>NW_024529646.1:0-767 GCF_017590135.1 Pyrgilauda ruficollis | reverse complement strand
ATTTTATTTTATTTTATTTTGTTTTCACACTCTTACCGTTACTCTGCTTTGATTTCCCTTTCCCCCCGCAGCCGCTCCAGCCTCTCCCGTTTCTCTGGGAATGTTCTGGCTCGGCCGGCGGGGGGCACAGACCCCGGGGGATGCAGGAATTCCTTCCGTTCCATCCCATGGATCCCATGGATCCCATCCATCCCATCCATCCCATGGATCCCATGGATCCCATCCCATCCATCCCATCCCATCCCATCCATCCCATCCATCCCATCCATCCCATCCATCCATCCCATCCCATCCCATCTATCCATCCCATCCCATGGATCCCATGGATCCCATCCCATCCCATCCCATCCATCCATCCCATGGATCCCATCCATCCATCCATCCCATCCCATCCCATGGATTTATTTTAATCCCAAACTCTGGATTTAATCCAATCCCAAACCCCGGATTTATGATTTCCATCCCAAACTCCGGATTTATTTTAATCCCAAACTCTGGATTTATTTCCATTCCAAACCCTGGATTTATTTCAATCCCAATTCCAAACCCTTGATGTATTTCCATCCCAAACCCTGGATTTGTTTCCATCCCAAAGCCCGGATGTATTTTAATCCCAAACTCTGGATTTATTTTAATCCCAAATCCCAGATTTATTTCCAATACCAAACCCTGGATGTATTTCAATCCAATCCCAAACCCCAGATTTATGATTTCCATCCCAAACCCTGGATGTATTTCCAATCCCAAACCCCGGATTTATTTCCCCC
>NW_024529645.1:0-775 GCF_017590135.1 Pyrgilauda ruficollis | reverse complement strand
GCACGGCTCGGGCACGGCACGGTTCGGTCCCAGCACAACCCAACGCTGCACACAGCACAGATAATCCTCGCCCAGTCTCCACAGGACGTGAAAATCACGCAGAGAACACAGCTGGCAAGAACGCGAGCACATCATGCACTTCTGAGCATACACACGGGAACTCTGAGGGCAAACAAAGCAACATCATGACCAGCAACTATTAAGCTAACGTAATAAATGTTTATAATCACTTTGTTCTAACAATCTCTGATCAGATCTTCATTATCTCATCTCTTCATGCCTCATGCTGGGCGCAAAACGAGGACTGTCATGGTTTAACCCCAGCTGCCAACTATGTACCATGCAGCCTGTTGCTCTTTCCCCCACACTTCCCTCAGTGGGGAGGAGAATCAGAGTTAAACCTCTTCAGCTGACATAGGAAAAAAAAAAATATTTGAGACAAAATATAATAATGATAATGAAACTAGTGATGCTAATATAACAACAATTGCAATGAAAAGGCAATAGAGTAAGAGAACACAAGTGAAACAAGCAGTGCACAATACAGTTCCTCACGACAGATGCCCACCCCATCCTCGAGCAGCAATCAGACCCTTCTGGGTAACTATAAAGATAGTTTAAATACTGGGCATGACTTTCTATGGTATGGAATATGCCTTTGGCCATGTCAGGTCAGCTGTCCTAGTCATGCTTCCTCCCAACTCCTTGAGCAGCTCCTCACTAACAGAGCACGGGAAACTGAAAGCATCTTGACTTAGGGTAAGCTCTGCTTAGC
>NW_024529644.1:0-17410 GCF_017590135.1 Pyrgilauda ruficollis | reverse complement strand
TATACACATTTCCAGTAGGTTATTATCATAACACGGTTTGTTCACCTGGAAGTATCCGACAAACACCGATTCCATCCTACCCCCAGTCCATACAGTATGATTACATCTGTTACAAATTGGGATAGGTGCTTGTCTCACCTCTCTTTTGCATCGGGTGTGCTCTGACTCTCCAGTCTTAGATGCTATCTCTTTCAAGTAGCAAATCTCCTTTCCATTTATTTTGCACATCCCATGTCGGGTGCCGTTGAAGAAACAGTACCTGCCTCTTCTACCTTCTTCACAATTTCCCAAGGCTGGGTGGGTCGAAGCCTCCGCTTCGCTCCATCCATCCAGGATGGTCTGCATGCACGGTCCACACTCGTTACTGGAGACCCATTCTCTCAAGCTGAGTGGGTGCGTGCTAATCCTGAGGCACATGACTAGACTCAGGCTCGTCAGGACTTCCCCTAGTTTCATTCCTCTGCCTCTGCCTATGCCCACTGGGGTGCCTCCAGCAGCGGGGAAAACCATCTTCTTGGCAGCAGGAATATCCTTCACGGGTATCGTACCTGGCTCGAGCCACATATCTCCTTTTAAAAGTGCCCCACCTTGATAACTTGACTGCTATGGCACTGCAAGGTACTTTGTTTAGTCTCCGGCACTCGACTGCTAAGATTTTTGCTCTGGATCTCAGTTTTCCCCTTATCCCATTTTGAAATAACCGAAACCACACTAATGAAGCTGTTTCGATTACCCCCAACTCTGTGAGGAGCATTAAGATTAGGTTAGTCAGACACACTTCTCTGTCCAAGCACTTATCGCACAGATCCCTTGGCTGCGCCCCTCTTTTGCAATGCACCACCCACACCTCGTTACAATATTCACACCTGAATTGCGCAAACGGGTAGTAATTACAGCCTGGCTCTGAGCATCTTATTCGGTCGTTCTCGGTCATTTACTTGGCCAATGCAGAGTTAATTTCAGGTCCCCGGGAGGAGAAGTGACTTTCCACTCAGGCTCTTCTTCTTGTGGTTCGACCCTCTTTACTCGCGAAGCGTGGGTCCAGCCTTTTTCTGCCGTTCGCACTGCTGTATCTGTGGTTAGAAGAACAAGAAATGGCCCTTCCCAGTGTGGGGAGAGGGGAATGTCTCTCCAGGTCTTTATGAGTACCTTATCCCCAGGTTGAATTTGGTGTACCGCAAACCCTAGAGGAGTGTTTTGCATTAAAATTCCCTGCTTCCTCAGTTCCTGTAGGTTTTTACCTATGCTTATCAGGTAAGGTCCTATTTGACCATGTTCTACTCTCGGGTGTCCTATAGGCATCCCGTGTTCGTAGGGCATCCCGTATAGCATTTCAAAAGGTGATAATCCCGTTTCAGAATGAGGCCGTGTCCTGATATTTAATAGGGCCAAGGGAAGGCACTTTATCCAGGACATCTTGGTTTCCAAAATTAATTTGGATAGTTGAGATTTCAAAGTCTGGTTCATTCTTTCAACCTGCCCTGAACTCTGGGGATGCCATGGGGTGTAGTATTCCCAGCAGATTCCTAACGCCTCAGCTAATTGTTTGATGATTCTTGAGGTAAAGTGTGTGCCCTGGTCCGAATCTATATACTTTACCAAACCATACCAAGGTATAATTTCTTCTAGTAGACCCCTTGACACTACTTGTGCTGTGGCCCTGGAGCTTGGGAAAGCTTCCACCCAGTGTGTCAGCTTATCTACCATTACTAGAAGGCATCTGTATCTTCCTACCTTTGGCATATGGGTGAAATCCACCTGGATCCTTTCAAAGGGTCGGTATGCCACCGGGGGGCTACCCAATGCCACTTGTCTCACCCTTGCCCAATTAACCCTTTGACATATCATGCATCCTTGTACTTCTTGTTTAGCTAGCTTATCAATTCCTTTGCATCAAAAAAACTTTAAAAACTGCTCAGCTAGTGCTTGTGCTCCCCAGTGGGTTTGCAAGTGAAGCCTCTTTAAAATTTTTCTAGTATACTCTTTAAATAGTAATTCCTCCCATCTGGTAATTTCCACTTACCTTCCTCTAGTTTCCCCCTGATCTTCTCGTACCACTCAATTTCTTTCTGAGAGGGTTGTGGGGGAAATTCTTGTACCTCCCCCCTTTCGACTTCTGGGGTGCTTACCTGCAGCAGTGCCGTGTTACTAGCCTCCTTATCAGCTAAGTTGTTTCTGCGGGTCTGAAACTGTACTCCCGCCTGGTGTCCTTTTACATAAACGACTGCAATTGCTTCGGGTTCCCTTATAGCCTCCAAAATTTGTTTTATTATCCATTGTGTAAGTAGATCAAGATAGCTTCATATTTCAGAAGCCGGGCGTCTGTGAGCCACTTTTCAGCCTTTTGTTGCAAAATGCTCCTCACATTATGAGGAGAAAAAACAACTAAGGGTGCTCCAAAGGTTATTTTCTTAGCCTCTTCTACCAAAATAGCCACCCCCATGATAGCCTGCAGACATGTAGGCCACCCTCGGCTAACAGGATCTCATAGTTTTGATACATACCCCACAGGTTTCTTTGACCCGGCCCACTCCTGAGTCAGTACTCCATGGGCTGTAGGGTTACTCATGTCCATGAATAGCTGAAATGGTCTTTTCACGTCCGGGAGACTCAACACCGGAGCTGTCATAAGCATTTCTTTCAGCTCTTTGAATCTCTCCTCATCTTGCCTGGTCCATTTTGGCTTATCCATGGTGAGCTTTTCATAAAGAAATTTTACCTTTTCACTATATCCCTCAATCCATTGTCTATAAAACCCCAAAAGCCCCAGTACCTGCCTTGCTTCCCTCTTTGACTGGGGAGGGGGTAAGGCAATTATTACGGCTACTCTATCTGGGTCTAATTTCTTCTTACCTTTCATGAGCCAGTGCCCCAGGTACTTTACTTCAGGTTCAGTGAATTGTAATTTAGATTTCAAGACTTTCAAACCTTTGTCTCCCAAAAAATTGAGGAGAGTTATAATGCTTATACCCTTACCAGTTCTTCTCGGGGACCTGCCACTAGCAAATCATCGACATATTGTAGTAGTTTGGTCCCTTTAACAGGGACAAATTCACTCAATAGCTGCTCGAGAGCCTGGCCAAAGAGGTTTGGTGAATCTACAAACCCCTGAGGCAGGGAAGTCCACCTTAGTTGTTGTTTACGATTTGTGTCGGGATCCTCCCATTGAAATGCAAAATAATCCCGACTTTCCCTTGCCAGTGGGCAAGTCCAAAAGGCATCTTTTAGGTCTATTACGCTATAGCAAGTATCCTCTGGAGAGATGTTATTTAATAGCGTATAAGGGCTTGAAACTGTGGGAAATAGAGTTTTAGTCCTTTGATTAACCGCCCTTAAATCTTGTACCAACCTGTAACTTTCATCTGGTTTTCGTACCGCTAGGATAGGAGTGTTGTGCCTGGACATACAAGGTTCCAGTGTGCCTCTTTTAATTAAATCCTCGATTATTGGTTTCAGCCCTTTCCTTCCTTCCATTGGTATGGAGTATTGTTTGATCCGGATGGGATCTTCGAGTCTCTCAATTTCAATATGGATTGGTTCCATTTCTAGTTTCCCTGCTTCTCCCTTTGAATGCCAGACCTTAGGATTGATTTTTCCCTCATCCTCAGTGGTTAATTGGTACAAACTTACCATAAACTGTGAATCTTGAGCGATCAGGCTAATCCCTAGATCCACCATCAAATTCCGTCTCAGCAAATTATAATCTGCTTCTTCTACTAACAGGATATTTCCCAGACAGATTTTAGTTTCTGACTCTATTTCTACATCTTTTATAACCGGTACCTTAAAGGGTTCCCGTTTTGCTCTGATGATCATCATGGAATCTTTGCTTTTAAAGCATCCACGAGGTAGTTGTTGAACAGTGCTCGGCTCCCGAATCAACCAAGAATATAAATTCTTGCTTATGGGGTCCTATTTTTAATTTTATCAAGGGCTCTCTGGGTGTTATGGACCCCACATTAAAAAGCCCCTGACACCTCTAATCCTCCTGAAAGATCCTTTCATCCCTCAGTCTCTTTTTGCATTCCCTCTTAAAGTGACCTCTTTGCTTGCAGTAGTAGCACTCAAGTCCATCCCCCTGTCTATTCGAGGGTTTCTTTTGGGAGTGATTGGGTTTCCCTTGACGTTTGTGTGCTTGACCCATCTTACCTGTGTTCGAATCCCTTTCTTGTTTCTGAGCTTCCCTTACTGCCGCCACCAAGACCTTTGCCTGTGTCTTTTGCTTTTCATCCTCCCTTATCATATAAACCCTCTGAGCTTCCCTCAGTAATTCCTGTAGCGTCTTCTCCTGCCAATTCTCCATCTTTTCTAGTTTCCGCCTTATATCTTCCCATGATTTTGCTACAAACTGGGTCTTTAACAAGATTGCTCATACTGGGGAGTCCGGATCCGTCCCTGAGTACATCTGGAGGTTTTTCCCTAATCTCTCCAGCCACTCAGTGGGAGTTTCATCCCTTCCCTGGCACTCCCCTAGTGCCTTGCTCAGATTTTGTCCCTTTGGAACCACCCCCGTGTCGTGACCGCCCCGACAACGACACCCCCCTGATACCTTGTATGACCATATTTCTTAATTCTATCATTTTACGTCTGTCCTCCTCCGTCTGCGCATTCCACGAAGGTCTTTGGTTAGGCCATTTATCCTCACCACTCCCCCCTTGAGGATTTCTATGCTCCCAGTCCTTTTTTGCAGCTGACCTTATAATTTCCCTTTCCTCGGTGTTGAACAGCGACCTTAGGATAGCGCTGATATCATCGTAGGAATATATGCTGTTCCCCAGGAATTCATCCAGTCTCTCTGCTACCCCCAATGGATCGTCCATTATCTTCCCCATTTCCTTTTTGAATGCCTGCACATCCCCAGAGTTTATCGGCACGTTTACATACCTGATAACTCCCGGAGCTGTTGGAACCTCCCTTAGTGGAAAAAGATTTTGTTGACCCTCCTCGTCCTCACTATCATCTAAGTTTACCTTTCGAGTCTGGTGTCTTGTCCTGCTAGCAGGCAGGGATCCGTTTCCACCCGTGGGAGTGGTGTGCTTTGTGTTCTCTGTCTGCTGTGAGGGAGGAGGGGGCAGGGACAGCTCCTGCGAGTGCTGCATCGCTGAAGCCTGTCCTTGTACAGGTAAGGCTTCCATTGGCGGTGCTTGTGGTAACACAGGTTGGTGTGCAGGATTTACGGGCGTGGGGAAAGGGAGAAGGTCCTGTGGTGTCGGGTAAGGGGGTGGGAGATTGTCCAAAGGTTCCCATGTCTCACAAGGGTTCGTCTGATTTCTGTAGGTTTTAACTGGGAAAAGACCCCTACTGGCATATTCCCATAGTCAGGCGTATTCCCTTTCCTCACTTGTTGGCCCGGCTTCCTCAGACACGAACTCATCCAAGGCTCGGCATGTTTCCTTTTCGAAGGTGCCAAAGATGGGCCAGAATAGATATTTCTTAACTTCTGAGTTCGCCTATTTCTCCACACAATAGTAAATCATTCTTTCCCTTGACCTCCGCCTTGTCGGGCACTCCTCCCAGTGTTCTAACATCCATCCTAATGGACTGTTCCTAGGTATTATGGTAAACAATACTTTTCCCCTTTTTCTGTCTTACCCTGAGTTTTTCCTAAGATTTTACTCTTTTGTCCCATCCTGCTTGTTTTCCAAAAAAATTCTCTTTACGTACCTTTTGTTGAGCTGGAAGGATCTCTAAAAATTTCCCGTATTCCCCTGATCTCCAAGGGAATGTTATCAATTGCACAGTGAACCGGTCTGTGGATTTTCGCCTGAAAATGAGCTCTCATTCTTACCTTTTTCCTGGATCCAAGGGGGTCACCAGTCCCCTGGTGTTAAAGGCTTTACCTGCCCCTTTCTGATCCTGCCTGTGATCGACCCCCCCCTTCCTGAATTTCCCCGGGTTTAGGGTTTTGGTGTGTGTGCAAAATGAGTTTTTTGTCCGCTTCCCCCTTGACCGACCACTTTCCTTTTGGAAGAGTGGAACTGCGATCTTGGGGTCCACACTTGCTTCGTGACGGTGTCACGTCTCACACATAGACTCGATCACACCCCACTCAACCATGCGATACTTACAGTCCCTTTTCCCGTGTGGATTCTTTGTGCACGTCATTTTTATGAGTGGAAAAAAAACTTTCTGTGGTCTTGGAGGTCCTACTCCAATTTTTGAGAGCTCTGGGCCCGTTTTTATCCTTTTGATTGTGGCTTTGGCTTTTTAGTTCGTGGTTCTGATTGGTTCCGTCAGGTTTTCCAATCCCGTCCGGCCACTGAAATCAGCGGAGCACCACCTGGGCTGAGAGAGGGGTTCCTGGAATCTGAGATCAGATCACGTCGGGAAAGGTCACCATGATTGTTATAGGTAAAAACTGATCCAGCCAATTGTAATAAAAATAAAAAATAAAATTTATTTGCGACTGATGTACAGTCCCGACCGCCAACAATCAAAGGCAGCACCGACCCCGGGATCAGAGCTGGGTGAACTATGATCCGGCCTCTATCGCACCGAATCCCCCTGTTCACCAGTGAAGCCTGGCAGAGTTTGAGTTTTATACTCTTTTTCTTGCCCACAGTGGACTCCCTTAGTCCGCTTTTTGGAGTTCTTCATATTCATGCTGTGTCTATTCTCTGTCCTGCGCTGGACAAAGCCTTATCTGGGAACTGATGCACATCTGTCCCTCAGTTCCCAGAATCCTGCATTCAGATGTATGTCCTTGATGGTCCTGTCTATCTGAGATGAACATCTTCATGGGCCATCATTGCTGGGCGTTCTTTCGTTCATGCCAGAGGGAGCACCCATCTCCTGTCCGGGCTAGGTTTACTTCGTATGTTAATGATACACCTCCTCCTCGGCTGCCAGCTGCGGTTTTCATCACCCTGTGAAGTAATCCTCCTTCTCTCTTGCTGGCGTGATTTTACAGCTTTATATTTATATTATTCTAATAAGCATATTCTACCAGCATGAATTACCACCATATTCATAACACTATCCAATCACTTATTTTAAAATATATATACAGTTTTCAAATATGTAGCATAAAAAGAAAGCACTAGTTTTTGTGTTCTGATCTTTGAGATTGTTACAATTTCAGGTCAGCTTGTACCTCAAAAATGGAACTGCAATATTGCAAGTTCAATACAAGATAGAAAGACATACATAATTCTGAATAAAATATTAAACTTTTTAATACCCCTGTTACCTTTTAACTAATTTTTGAAGTGTTAAAGCTTTTTTCTTCAGTTCTGAGAGTGTGGTTTATAAGTTTACAATAGAGAGAAGGAGATTTTTTTTTTTTAACTACAACACCATTTTAAAGACATCTTAGGTCATCTTAGAATGATTATTTGGTGTCCAAGTGAATGTGTAAATCCTGTCATTTTTTTTCCTGGAAAATAATACAGGCAATTAATGAGAATTTAGCATTCTTTCTCTGCTTGCTGAAAATGAGTTTAAGTGGAATATTTTTTAATTAGAGCTAGTAACTCAATTTTTTTATCTTAGTTTTGTTTGTGTGCACTTAAAAACTGGTCCAAGTTAATTTATTCCTCCAGAACCATCTGAAGAAGTATTTCTTTATTTTGACTAGCTCAATTAAAGGTACTTGTATGTACATATATTTACTGTCTTCCACATCCAAATAAACCAAAATTTTTTTACAATACATAAACTAAAGATATGAACAGTGGAAGCAATGCAGCTACAAATCTACAAAAAAGATATCACAAAATATTTTAAACATTTTTGACCACTAACAGAAGAGTAGCGATTACATGCACAATGTCACAATGTATCAGTACACCAAACAGGGAAATAAAGCACACAGCACTCCCACAATGCAGTATTAAATGGGCTTCTTAATAGGAAAACAATTTAATTAAAAGCTTTGCACGTGCCTAATGGATGCAATGTAACTGGTGCTGGTGCTGAACTGCTTGATAAAAACCAAACTATTTTTGGTCTTAAATGTGACAAGCAGCAGCACTAAGTACAGAGATTGCACAGCTTCAGTAACAAAGTTACAATATTCCCCATTTTATTGCATTTTTACAAACAACTTGGAGATTTAAAATTTTTGAATAGAGAAAGCATGTTTCTCAAGTAGTCTCAGTTTAGAAGTTGTTTAGTAAAACACTGTAAAAGAAGAAATGCATTATATTTTAATTTAGAAAAGTGTGTGTTTAGACAAATACACTCAAGTATAAAATTTAGCAGGTTTTGAAGATGGACATTTACCAGGCAGGTGGAGACTTTGCACCAATATATACTATCAAGCTTGCAACAATTTTACAGATAAGCGAAGGATATAATGGGATTTTATTTTTTTTTTTGTTACAGCAAATCAAAACAGTGGAATACATCTCACAACTACAGTTTACCACATTAGCTTGTTTATGATCCAACACATTCAGCATGAAAATTCAAGTCAAATCAAATTTTCATGAGTATTGTCTTTCACATCACACTAAATTGGCAGGTTCTTTTAAAGCATTATAACACAGATGGGCAATCATATCAGTAAAGTCAAATTCAATTCGGATTAAAATCAGCAAAACCAAAGAGAGGCTGATCATTGCCAGATATTTAATACAAGCATCCGAAAACACTAAGTTTACTCTATATTTCAAATTGGGTATCCCTTTCATAACTTGTGGGTTATGTTTTGTGATTTTAATCAGTGAGGAGGGGTAGGCATTTAGATGTTTCGTATATTTAGTTCCTTGTACTTACAATTAATTTGATAACGGTAATTTCACAAGTGATTAACACAATGACCTGAAGCATTATCACTACCAGTTATGATGCAACACGGGTTGTTGTGGTTCTTTTATCTGAGAAGAAGCTTTTGAGGAGAAATACCTGCCCAACACTAACTACAAGAAGAATGATTGCCTCCCCTACTGACCAATAGGCTACTCTTGTGTTTAAATCCTCTGCTCTGCTGCGGCCTTGTGCTTCTCTCAACCGGAAATGAGTCTGATAATCAATGACAGATTTCAGAGCTTCATGAATTGAAACACACGCAGACTCCATCTAAAGAAGCAAATAAATACACATGCTAAATTAAGAACTCTTCTAATGCTTGTTCTGTGAAGTTCTGTGGTTTGATATTTAAAATTAGGATTCATATAGCTTTACAAATGAAAGACTTGCTCAGTCCACGGTCAGATAGAAATACTATAAATCTAACATAATAATCAAATTTTACACACAGGAATGTGACTAAGTACCAAAGTGTGCAAAACTGCAGATGTAATATAAAGTGTTGCACTCTAAGAGCCAGAAACTGAATATTAAAATTCATGCATGTTTGGGTTCAAAAGTAAATATAAACACTGTATTGAAATATGCCAGCAATCCAACATTTGCTAATTCCACATACACCAGTAAAACAAGCAGTAAATCTTTCTTGAGATTTGGATAGCTAATAAGCTTTTTATATCATTAAGATTTGCACAGTAGATATTAAAACACTTTTAGATTTCAGAAGTATGTGATTCTTCATCACATAATACCCAAACTTCAGTTTCCCAAAAGCCTGAAATCTAGATTGCTGACCTCAACATGTTCTTTTGGCAGGAGGTCCATATATTAGTCATGTATGTAAAAAGTGATTAGATCAAGGACAACTGTTATTTTTCAGTGTTCCTGGATGCTCCCTACCATATTCATATAATAAACACTCAAGACCAAATTGCCCAACTAAATGTGTCATCTTTCATAAAAATCACATTTCTTTCTCTAACATGAAAAAATCTTAAACCCCTTTAATAGACGTACTACAGGCTTTCCAAGACCTAGATTTTTTTACACATAAACCTCTTCCATTTTCTGTTTATCTTCTGAAAGTAAGAGTCAGTACCCATGATTGTTTAAAATTAAGTTTGACAACAAATATAGTGTAATAATGTTAGAATTCATGAAGTTACTCTTCCAAGTGAAGTTGGCTGATTTAGTTTAGGCTGAAGTGGTGTAAAACTAAAATTATGAAGAAAGAAAAAAACATTAGGAAAAAAAGTCTGGAGAAAGAATATTGTTTTGCCACTTAAGTGTCTTATAAATTACATATCTAGAAGCCAGCTAAGTATGACTGATTTTGTGCATTTGTTCATTTTGCTAGAAGTCTCTTCCAATTTTAAAAGTGACAGTCACATAAGAGATGATTCATTCAAGTCTTTGCCTCAAAAACCACTAATTTTAATATAAAATGAAATTGTTCTCAAAGTTTCTCCAAAGTTCAGGAATTTTGAAAACCCCCAATCCACTGGTATTTTAGACTTTATACCACTTTCACAGACATAGAACCATGGCATAAAAAAGTTCCCTTAAACTCTAGGGCACTGTATCATTTCCCTAATTTCCGCTTAATCACTTGGTAATTCCTCCTCAGCTCTGCATTCTATAAATTCTAATTTTCAGAAAAGGTTCACTTTTAGTAACAGGGTTTATTTTAAAGAAGATCTGACCCATTCATTTTCAACAAAGATATAGATATCTAATGCAGTTGAATTTAAAAAACATTCCCTCCACCTAACAGTTCCTATCAAACACAATATTTTACCTGAGTAAGTGCAGTTGCTCTGTTCTCACTAGGAAACAGTGGTGGATCTTCTCCAACCTGGAAATCAAAGTACACAGTTTTGTGTGTGAAAGTAGAGAACTCATTGCTGAAGCAGAATTTGTATGTTCCATTTCTGGATGCAGTAAATGTGAAGCTATCATATTGTTTCTTCATCTCTCTGTATAATATAGAACCATCAGGACCTTCCAACCGACAGTCCACATCATAATGACCTCCAGTGATCACCTGAAAAAAAACCCAAGAAATTGTCTTAAACAGAACAGACATCCAGCTAGCATTGCAAATTGTTTGATCTGACAAATGTTTTAAAATTAATTAATTTATAAATCTATTGAGTTTGAAAAAATCATCATCCTATGAAAGACTCACAGAACAATTCAAAATAAGTTTTTTTAAATTGAGGATATGCAATGTCAACTATGTTTTCTAACAGTTTATGAAGGAAACTAGTTACTTCATTTTGAGATACTAGTACTATAGCAAAGGCTAGAGTAGATTAAAATTGATGGGGCAAAGACATTACTGCAATAAATCAGTAATATATTATATCCACAAGCCCATCCATACAATTTATTCAGCAAGTTGAGACTGCCAAAATCAATAAACCAGCTCTTTTATGTACGACCTAAACTGTCTAACTAGCCTATTAGGTCAAGCTGCTTTATGTTGCAGGAATGGCATATATTCAGTAGAACAGATATTACAGCCTGACTCATCACATCAACAGAGCAGTGTTCTGGAGGTTATGCTGCCTTACTCCTGCACAATAGATGACAGTAATTTTTTCCAACACCAGCATGTTCAAATTATATCTACAAGTAACTCAAAACTTCATATGATCATCTTGAGAATAGTCAGTCTTTGATTATTGTTGGTTCATAGCATGTTCTTCTGTAGAATCACACTAGCTATCCTATCTCCACCACAAGAGCAATTGGTAGTTTAGGTATTCATAGCTTACTACTCTGTAATGTGATTCTGATAGCTCTCAGACTAATAGTTAAATTTAATCCTTGCTCCAAACTTCTTGTCTTTAAGATAAAGCATCCTAAACGATGAAGAAACTTCTATCCAATACACATCCTTTTTATATGCATACAAAAGCTTTTTGAAATATGTAAATATCTATTCAAGCACATGCTATAAAGATTTGTTCAGAGGTGCCAAGCAGCAGAAGCAACATTTCAGTAGGCTGTTTGTATAACATAGTTTTAGTTCCCACCAATTTATATTGGTATTAAACTCCTAATACTAACGGCAAAAATTAAATAACAAGACACTCCCCGGGGGCCGAGGGAAGCACGGAGTACCTGAAATTCGAGGGTGCACTTTGTGCCCTGGACAATCTCCTCGTAAAAACATTGTTTGGCATTGTCAGGCAGCTCGAAAGTGATTTCGGAGGCCCATGCCGCGCAAGCTACCAGGAGCAGCGTCAGCCACCCCCACGGTCCAGCAGTTCCGTAGCCCCGTAAAAGCATCATTCAGCGTGCAGTGCGGACTAATAGTAACAGAGTTTGAGCCGGGCAGAAAGAGGGCAGCCCCGCATCGGAGGCCAGCAGGCACAGAGCCCAGAGGAAGATGTTTGCGGCGCCAACCGATGACAACGGAGAAACGTAACTGAGGAACAACGCTGCGCTCTCAGGAGCAACCGCGGCGCCTAGTACCGCCCTTACAGAAGCTCTTCCGGGTGAGCCCTCATAGTTTTATAGATGTGTTGCTCCTCGTAGAAGGGAGTGCTCCCTGCCTCTCCCGGGCGCACTTGCGCGTTTGATGCCTGGCAACGTTTATCAGGGAGCATGACGGTCCGGCATCGCCTTGGGCACTAGGCCCGGTCTGGGCCGTGACACCAGCGAGCCGAGGTGTCCACGTTCACAGGGACGACCGCTCGGCACCAGAGGTACCATAGGCGCACGCGAGAGGTCCGCCCACCCCGGCTTTGTGTTGAGGGGTACTCAGATTATATAGCTAATTTAATTTTTATTTTAATTCCCCTCTGTCATACCTGCACTACACAGTCCAGGTTCCCCAATACATCAAAACTTTTGTATCTATGTCCATTGTATGCAACTATCCCGGGGCTAAACTGTTTTTAAATTCTCATAAGACATGATTTAGAGATGAAATAGTGGCCTTTCTTCTCTAAATGCAAGTATCTTAAGTACTCTCTCTGTATATCTTCGAGTTACTGAATATACAGGGTTGAATTTCAGCGTTGGAGTCCCAACTTTCTTTGTAATTTAACGTTACTTACTTCAGAGAGATTGTCCTGGTTTCAGCTGGGATAGTTAATTTTCTTCTCAGTGTGAAAAACACGTTCACTCTCCTGTGAAAATTTAAACAGTTTAATAAAGGACATTAGGAGACAAAGACAGTAAAGCAAAGATTACACACCGCCTGGTGCGTCTTGGCACTGAGCCAAGAGCACACCTTCACCTTCGGGATACCCCTTAAATACCTTTTCCATTACATCTGCCTGTTGCATATTCATAGACCCATATGCATATCCATAAACGAGTTTACATATTCCAGGAACTATTTTAGATGGCCCCTCCTTGGGTCCGCCTTTTTAGAGCATGCATCTTTCTTGGCTGATGGTTTTGGCTCCTTCTCCTTATCACTTCCAGTTTGGGCCTTGGTCCATACTTTCTCCAGACAGCAGATGCTGATAGTTGGCATATCAATACCAGGGTCCACATTACATGTTCACTGGATGTTATCCCGACCAAACAGACAGTTCACTCATAACTATATCAGCTACTACTGCTACTATATCTAAGTTTTTGTTACTAGCAGAAATAAAAGCAAAGTTATTTTACCATTATACATATAACATTCATCCTAATAGTTGTGAAAAGCCAACATAATATGTATTTATAACAATCCCTCCTCTTCCCTTTTTATAAATCATTTGGCTTGAGCAGTATTTCTTGTTTTCCATACTTCATTAATTGCTTATTTTTTTATTATAAATTTTTGCTTCCTCCAAGGGGTTTTCCTTATTATTTTGTTTCTTTAACACCATAATCTTTTGTGCAGTCCCAGATGTAGTCAATTTTGGGTCTATAGGCATTGTTACCACTTGCATGCCCTGCACTACGCAGGTGATTAGCTGAATAAAACAGGGGACAAGCAAGGAAGACATATCAAACCAGCTGTAGCACATAAAAGGAAGAAGCCTAGTTTCTTCCACCATTCTATTCCCAATACATTGTCCCACCAGCTAGTTTTTAGCATTGATTCCCACTTTTGGACCGGTACATGGGCTATTTTTCTGATATCATTGACTATATCTAGGACAGCATCCCCATTGTCATCTATTTTCAAACAACAATCTGATGTATTACATTTTTTCACAAACACCCCCTTCTTCAGCTAACAAATAGTCTAAGGCAAACCTATTTTGATACACTGCAGCACTTGTTTGGCTTTGTTGCCTTCATATTAATTTCATTGCCTGAGCAGTTCTATTTGTTATTATCTCTACAACTGCTTGGAGTCTTATAATATGACTCAGCATATAAATTGCGGTTCGATATCCCCAACTCCCATCTTG
The DNA here is from genome assembly GCF_017590135.1 of Pyrgilauda ruficollis. Lineage (NCBI taxonomy): Eukaryota > Metazoa > Chordata > Aves > Passeriformes > Passeridae > Pyrgilauda > Pyrgilauda ruficollis. Next base: position 3,287 of record NW_024529644.1, on the reverse strand, counting down.
TGCCCAGGTGGCTGGCCCATGTTTCCACTATGTGTTCAGGGGACCATTCCTCATCTCCCCATTTTTGGGATCCCCTAATCAAGTCCATTTTATTTATTTTTAGGTCCTCATAAACTGGTACTCCTAAGTGATCTCTATTTGGTCCTGGTAGAAGAACGAATCCTGGTTGTATAATTCCTAAAGTGCAACTCCCTCTCCAACTAGAAGGGTATGTTCTTTTTCCACATATCCAAAATAAGCCATCTGATGCTTTCCAATAATCATTTTTCTGTTGATTGATATCAACAAAATCCAAAATTTGAATATTTCTGGGATCCCAGAATAAGGATTATTGCCTATATTATTACATTGAAAAAGTACAATTTCATTATTATATTTAAAATTTCTCTTCTTCATTTCTCCTCGAGTCCAATACTGAGTTGGTTCCTCTGGGATCCACCATGCAAAAGTTCAATTGCTAACTTTATGTCTCTTACAGGGAGTATTTCCTACTTCATTAAGAAAATTTTTCCCAGTGCACAAGAAACACTCTTCCCCTATCACTGTTGAACTTAAAATCCCCCCTTCTGGTTGGTTTTCCTCTTAAGGAGTTCAACCGGGCCTAAGCTACTGCCTTTCCATGGCCATTCCTCTGACATCAAAGCTCTCCCACAAACCCAACAGTTGGTGATATTTAGTTTCTGACTTATTCTTTCCCCTAATTCCACTAACAGATTTTTCCCCAGTCTTGAGATATCTATTTCCTTTTCTAATTGCTGTTCAAGTTTTGTATATAAATCTTGAAATGAAATTGGCACAGATTTTGATTGCTGCACTGGCTTTGCCTTTCTGCTTGCCAGTTGTTATTTAACCAAATGTTGGACTTTACTCCCAGTAGTAAAAGTGAAACAAAGTCATCTCTCTCCTTTAGGACATTTACTTCCCAACCTGTTACCACTTGTTCCTAAATTTTCCGCAATACAGTACTTTTTCCCATTTTGCATACAATTGCCTAATTTGGATGGGTTATAGTAGTGACTGTTGACCATCTCTGTACTTGGGGAAGTTCAGTAAAGTCCACTTGGATACTTTGAAATGGTCGAAGAGCTAACTCACAGCCTCCAAATGTTGTTTTCCTCATTACCTTTTTATTTACCTTTTGACAAATTATACATCTTTCAGTTACTTGTTTTGCCAATCCCAAAATCCCAATACACCCATAATTCCTTAGAAAGTGATCACAAAGATCTTGAGTACCCCAATGAGTTTTTTGATGCATGTCTTCTAGTATTTTCCTACTAAGTGGCTTATTAAGTAATTGTCTCCCATCAGGAAGTTTCCATGTCCCTAACTGAGCTTTGTCTCCGCCTATCCTACTTAGTTCCCTCTCTTCTGTCTCACTAAACTTTGAAACTTCCAATTCTTCCTTATCTGGGGTCAAAATTAACATAACCCTTTTGGTCCCATTTTCTGCTCCATCTCTAGCTTCTTGATCTGCCAAATTATTTCCTCTTATTTCTAAAGTCATTTCCCTTTGATGTCCTTTAACATGTACTACAAGTATTTCTTCAGGCAATTTTAATGCCTCTAAAACCTCCAAAATGAGTCCCTCATGTATCAGTCCATTTCCTTTTGAGTTTAGTAACCCCCTTTCTTCCCAAATTTTTCCAAAGGTGTATACTACCCTGAAAACATACTTTGAATCAGTATATATAGTTCCTTTCTTGTGTGCCAAATATTCCAGTGCTCTTTTTAGAGCATATAATTCACAAGATTGAGACGACCAATTTGAACTTAATTTTCCTTTTTCGATGGTCTGCATCTTTTGCCCATCAACCAAGACATATCCTAACATTCTGTTACCTTGTATGCATCTGAATGAACCATCAACATATATTCTTTCCCCTTCTGGGAGGGCTTGCTCTGCTAGATCTTCCCGAACTTTAGTTAGGTATTGGATAATTTCTAAACAATTATGTGTTGAATTACTTTTTGGTTCCCCATATAAAAATTGTGCTGGATTCAAACTTTTGTTTACTTCTAGTGTTAAGCCATAACTGTCTATGAAAATAGCTTCATATTTTAGTATCCTAGAATCTGTTAACCATTTTTCAGCTTTTTGATTTAACACATTTTGGACTGCATGAGGTGTATACACAATTAGTTTACATCTAAAAGTAAGTTTACGGCTTTCCTCCACCAAAATAGCAGTAGCTGCTATAGCCTGAATACAAACTGGCCAGCCATGGCTCACTGGATCCAACAATTTTGATAAATAAGCTACTGGTCTTTTTATTCCCCCCATTCTTGGACTAAAACTCCATGAGCTACTCCACCTTCCACATTCACATACAGAAGAAAGGGCTTTTCTAATGAAGGTAAACTCAAAGCTGGTACCAAAGCCAGCTTCAACTTCAATTCTTCTAATTTTTTGTCATCTTCCCTGGTCCAATTTATATAATCTCCCTCTGTCAATTTTTCATATAAAAATTTTACTGCCTGTGTATACCTGTCTATCCATAATCTACAATATCCCAATAATCCAAGCAGCTTTCTAACTTCCTTCTTTGTAGAGGGAGGGGGAAGAGATAAAATCCCTGCAATCCTCTCAGGATTTAGCTTTCAGCTACCCTTGCTTATTAAGTGGCTGAGATATTTTACTTCAGGCTCCACAAATTGTAGCTTCCCTTTTGATACTCTTAATCCTTTTTCCCCAAGAAAATTCAAATGTTTTATAGTAGCCTCCCTTACTTCAACTTCTGATAGTAAAAGATTATCCACATATTGGGTGACTTGTATTCCAGGAGGAGTGGGGAAGGTTTGTAATATTTCTTCTAAAGCTTGTCCAAATAGGTTTGGAGATTCCATAAATCCCTGTGGTAACTTTGTCCATCTTAGTTGCTGTTTTCTCCCAGTATTTGGAGCCTCCCATAAAAAGGCAAAAATATTTCGGCTTTCCTTTGCTAATGGGCAAGTCCAAAAATCATCTTTAAGAATCACCACACTAAACCACTGATGCTGGGGTGGGACTTTACTTAAGAGTATAGGGATTGGGTACCACTGGGTAACAGGTCCGAGTTCTCTTGTTAACTTCCCTTAGGTCTTGTACTAATCTATAACTGCAGTGAGATATTTTTACTGAGAGAATAGGGGTATTATGAGGAGACATAAAAGGTTCCAATGTTCCATCCTTTATCAGTTCCTCTATTACCGGCTTTAAGCCTTCTCTTCCTTCTAAGGATATAGGGTACTGACATACACATATGGGACATTCTCCTCTCTCAATCGTGACCCTTATGGGGTCAATA
>NW_024529643.1:0-767 GCF_017590135.1 Pyrgilauda ruficollis | reverse complement strand
TTGAATACTGAAAGTGCTTTTAACAAACCTTTTCTGAGCAAATCTCTCAATGTGCTGAAGAGTAACAGTTCCCAGTACCTGGGAAGCTTTTGTGACTGCAGAAGTCCTGAGGAGACTGACAGCCTACTTCTGTTAGAGGTCATCATCTTTGCTGGAGATGGGAGAAATTGGTGTTACAGCAAGTTTTGCCCCTCTATCATGAAGCCTCGATACCGCTCAAGTGAAAGTCTGGTTGGCCTGACATAACCACAATGATCAGGAGCCTGGAAAGTAACTCTTGTGTGGAGGCAATGGTGGTAAAGTTGTTCTTTCTGATGAATCTTCAGTCTTTTTCATTCTTGTTGTCTGGGAAGCTTAAATAGATGGTAGGATTGAAAATACTTTGTCATTTTAGCATAGCAGAGTCTGAGAGGACCTTGTCCTCGGTTATTTGCATTGTAACTGAGACAGTGGTGGCAACTGTCCCATAGTTTTTTCTTCATCTGGACTGTGACAAGAGGCCTCGCTAAGCAGATGAGATAGAGCTGTTTCAGTGAATTTTAAGCTCATTTTTTCCCTGACATGGATACAGAATTAGGTCTTTGAATGCTCCCTGTTAACCACAAGTGAAGGGCAGCAGTCTTTCTCTAAACAAGCTGCGGAGAGCAGCCTTCACAGCTTTTGAGCAGTTTTTCTTCTCTTCTTTGAAGTTTTTTAATGCACTTTCACATGAAGCTAAATGTATGGTTATTATTTTTTTTAAATACCACTGGAAAAACTTGAAAAAA
>NW_024529642.1:0-767 GCF_017590135.1 Pyrgilauda ruficollis | reverse complement strand
CATCATTTGAGGACGGGTCCATGGCAGCACAGGCCCTTTCTCCTGATTGCTCCACCTTCAGCACAGCCTGGTGGGGGGAGCTTTGCACCCCATTTTTGCCAGCAGAACCCCGGTGCAGGGACAAGGATGCCTTTGCAAGATCCAGTTCTGCCAGGAAAGCCTCCAGGATGTGCTGCCAGGTGAGCAGCTCCACCCCTGCCAGCCCCACGGGACAGATGTGACCCGGGCAGCGCTGTCACCCCTCCTTGTGCGGGAGCCAGGGGACAGCAGAGGGGTGGTGGCACCTCCTGGAGGCACCTGGAGCTTCCATGGTGGGCAAGGGCTTTCCCTGCAGCCAGGATCATTCCTCATCCTGCAGGAAGGATCCAGAGCTCAGGAGCTGGATCCTTCTGGGTCCCTTCCAACTCAGGATGCTCAAATCTCCCTCTGGGTTTAACCCCCAAGGGAAAAGCACCTGGCGCAGGTGCCTGCTCTGTTCCCCGCCTGGAGCAGTGGGATGGAGTGGGATGAAGGCAGGGAAGAGTCACTCCCACCTCCGAACTCTCCTTTATCTCCCCCAGGGTGGGGTTTTTCCCCTCCCATTATTCCTCCTTGGAGAGGAATTCCTGCTCTACAATTATCTTTCCCAGAGGAACAAAGCCAGGCCCCCGAGCCGAGCTCCTTCCAGCCGGGAAGAAAGCGGCTCCTCGGAGCTTTCTTGGCCGTTAATAAAAGCATTTTGTTAAGTTGTGGCAATTTTTAAAGAGGATTTTCTGCCTCGGGAGCCG
>NW_024529641.1:0-768 GCF_017590135.1 Pyrgilauda ruficollis | reverse complement strand
CCGAAAAACACAGGGAAATACAAAAAACCACCCAAAAACACAAAAAAAAACACCCAAAAACACCCAAAACACAGGAAACACAGCAAATAAAAACCCCAAAAACATGGAAAACACCAAAAAACATGGGGTTAAGCTCTGTTCCCAAATGGGGTGGGAGATCCCTGGGCCGGGGTGAGACCCCCTCCCCTAATCAGGGTGAGACCCCCTCCCCTAATTGGGTTTAAACTCGGTCCCCAAATGGGGGTGAGACCCCCCCAGATTGGGGTGAGACCCCCTCCCCAAATGGGGGTGGGAGACCCCTGGGCTGGGGTGAAACCCCCTCCCCTAATTGGGGTGAGACCCTGTCCCCAAATGGGGGTGAAAGCCCCCCAAATCGGGGTGAGACCCCCTCCCCTAATTGGGGTGAGACCCCCCCCCCAAATGGGGGTGAGATCCCCCCCAAATTGGGGTGAGAGACCCTAAATGGGGGTGAGACCCCCTCCCCTAATTGGGGTTAAACTCTGTTCCCAAATGGGGTGGGAGATCCCTGGGCCGGGGTGAGACCCCCTCCCCTAATCAGGGTGAGACCCCCTCCCCTGATTGGGGTGAGACCCCCTCCCCAATTTCTCCCCCGTTCCTGGCTCCGTTCTCCGCCGCTCTCCCCATTTTCGGTGTAAATCTCCCATTTTTGGTGCAAATCCCCCCATTTTCAGTCCCTAATTCCCATTTTTGGTGTCAATCCCCCCATTTTTGGTGTAAATCCCCCATTTTTGGTGTTTCTCTCCCCAT
>NW_024529640.1:0-767 GCF_017590135.1 Pyrgilauda ruficollis | reverse complement strand
CACATGGTCTGGGGCATGGTGGCATTGTCCTGCCATGCTGGAGCTGCTGTGGCACCTGCCTTTGGGCTCAGGTGTCAGGGCCAGCCCAGCCAGGCAGCCTGGCACTGCTTCCCCCTCCAAGTGCCCCATCCCACCTTTCCCTGCTCCTCCCAAGGTGCTGGCAGCGTGTCCATAACCAGTGAACCTCCTCTCACAGAGCTGAAACCCTGGCAGAGAGGGATCTCCACCGCACAGAGGGACTGAGGCATGGCAGAGAGTGCAGTGGGACCCTGCCACTGCTGGTGTCCCACACCATGAACTCCCAGGAGTTACCAGGAGCAGCTCAGGAATGAGCCTGGGTGGGAAGCAGCCACCCCAGCACTGCACTGCCAGCACCACATGTCACAGCCCTGCACCGAGGGGACCTTGGTGTTTAATTGCATTTGGAGAGCAGAGGAAGGGAAATTCCTCCAATCAGTTGCTTTTTCCCAACTTTTCTATACCCCAGTCTCAGAGGTAACGAGGAATTAGCACAAAACCCTACCAAACAATAACAACGGCATTCAATGTGCTCCGAAACTCCTGGGAACTGCAGAGACAAAAGGAACCCATGGCACTGGGCTCAGAAAGGCTGGAGCTGTCAGAAATTCCAGCATTTCTTCTCTCTCCTTCCAGTGCTCAGCGTGAGGGGCTGCAGGGCCAGGGCTCCAACAGGGCAGGAGAGCAGTGTGTCCCCAGGGACCCAGTCCACAGCCCCACAAAGTCCCATCCCAGTCCCTTCCCAGTCC
>NW_024529639.1:0-768 GCF_017590135.1 Pyrgilauda ruficollis | reverse complement strand
ACACAGTGTGGCTGAGTCAAGCATGTACACAAATGTTTACAGGCTTGAGCTGTTAGGAGGATGCAGCTTTTCTGTATTTGTTTGGTTTGTGCAATCCTGACATGCCTACTCACAAGTCAGTCTTTACAGTGATAGCATCCAGCAGCTTCTTTCATGTTAGGACAGCTTCCATCAGATCAGAGGTTTTTTTCTATTTGACACCTGAGAGAAGGTTCTCCCCTCAAATATTCAATCTGAAAAAGAGTGTGAAATGTTTTTGAAGCACACTTTCAAGTTCAGTGTAAGAAGGCAGTCAAGTGGGAAGAATTTGTTCAGAACCAGCTGTATTGTCAGATGTTACATGAAGAAATGTTTTTGGTTAAATGGAACAAATGTTATTATATTTGTGTATTTTCAAAAGCTGTGTTACCAAATCGTGATTTAATTGGCTCCAGAGAGCTGAAGCATCATTGCAGCCTCCTCATTATTAGGCAACTCCCTGAAAGTTCCCAAGCTTCCATTTGCAGGGCCTCAGCACAGGTGGCAGGACCTTTCTGCATGGTCAGTTAAAGAATATTAGAGCTTATCAGTGGACTCAGTTGTCATTTAATAGCTTGAGGAGGAAGCAGTCTTGCAGGTTTTGGGAAACCTGTGTTCTACCCACAATTTCCTTTTTGATCTTGAGCAGCTCACTTGATACAACTTGGGTTTTTGTCTGCCTGTGAAATAGGGCTGATAACTTCTCTGAGTTACCAGGAGTTCTTGGAGGTTTAAGGTTTTTTAATAAGA
>NW_024529638.1:0-768 GCF_017590135.1 Pyrgilauda ruficollis | reverse complement strand
GACCCCTGAGTGACCCCTGAGTAACCCTGAGTGATCCTGAGTGACCCTGAGTGACCCCTGAGTGACCGCTGAGTGACCGCTGAGTGACCCTGAGTGACCCTGAGTGACCCTGAGTGACCCTGAGTGACCGCTGAGTGACCGCTGACCTTCGGCCTCGAGCAGCAGCTGCAGCTCCCTCAGGGTCACCTCGGGCAGCTCCTCCTGCGCCAAAAACGGGGAAAGTCACCCAAATTAACCCAAAAATAACCCCAAAATTAACCCAACATTAACCCAAAAATCATTAAAAATTAACACAAAATTAACCCAAATTAACCCAAAATTAACCCCAAAATTAACCCCAAATGAGCCCAAAATTAACCCAACATTAACCCAAAATTCACCCAAAAATCGTTAAAAATTCACCCAAAATTAACCCCAAAATCACCCAAAAATCATTAAAAATTAACCCAAAATTAACCCAAATTAACCCAAAATTAACCCAAATTAACCCAAAATTCACCCAAAAATAACCCAAAAATCACCCAAAAATAACCCAAAAATCGTTAAAAATTAACACAAAATTAATCCAAAATTAACCCAAAATTAACCCAAAAATAACCCAAAATTAACCCCAAAATTAACCCAAAATTAACCCCAAATTAACCCAAAAATCGTTAAAAATTAACACAGAATTAACCCAAAATGAGCCCAAAAATAACCCAAAATGAGCCCAAAAATCATCCAAAATTAACCCCAAAACTGACCCAAAAATAACCCAAAATTAACCCC
>NW_024529637.1:0-768 GCF_017590135.1 Pyrgilauda ruficollis | reverse complement strand
AAAAAAAAATTAAAGCAAAGTGAGCTGCTCAAATAGCTGGTCAAAAATAGCTTTGCTCTCCCTATGATTTACTTCTCCCCCAAGGCATCAGAGCAGATTCATATTGGCAGTCAGCGATGGCTGGCTTTAAACACAGCCATATATACATATGCTCATGTCACTTCTTCAATCCTTTCTTAAATTAAGAAAAAAAATAACCAAATAAAGAGCCAGTGATAAAATTCACACAGTGAGACAAACCCCAACTCTGCTGCAAGATGAGCTGCTCTGTTCCCTTTCTAATGATTAACTCTGCCCCCTTGTTGAGCAGCTCTTTAGGCAGCTACACAGGAGCTTACACCTCACAGCCGTGTTTTGGTAATTTTAGCTCCCGGTTCATGTTGCACGAAATCTCCCTTTACAAATCTTCTGTCAGCATGGCAGATCAAGAACATGCACATGCTGACACACACATGCAAGTCTGAGGTCACTGTATTCTTTTCTTGAGGGAAAGGGGGCAATAAAGTCTGTTTTCAACACAAAAATGGCCTGGGCACACTCAATCTTCTCAAAAATATAAGGAAAAAAATAGAACAACTTATTAAGCTGGAACTTGTAGTGAGATAGACTTTGTGGTGTCAATGCACTATTTGTTTGCATGCTACTATATTATAGAAGAGAACCATTAGCATATCTAATGCCCTACATGAAAATACAAATTATTTGCAGGTAACGTACTAACAGTAAATAATATAGGTTCATGTCATGTTTCTCTTAGTAGATGCATTA
>NW_024529636.1:0-768 GCF_017590135.1 Pyrgilauda ruficollis | reverse complement strand
AACTGTTCTTGACTCCTGAACCATCTTAAAACTATGTGCCTTTTCAAATAGCCTCATCATATTGGCAGCTCAGAGCTATTTTCAGAATAGCTAAGTAACAGAATTCACATATTTTTAAGTGCCGAGTTTCTGCATTACAGTAAGAAAATATTTGTATTCCTTAAACACAAGTTTTCTGCTTTATACTATAAAAATTAAACTAAATATCAAGTTCATCCTCCAAAATATATTGTTATTCCTATATGCTGATGATGTTCTGCCAGCAATAATTTTCATTATTTCACTGCTACTTCTATTCTATCGTTAAGGAGACCATTAAATAAAATTGATTCCAACCCTATAAGCTGGTTTCTATTCTCATTCTGATCCAATAATTTCCTTTTTATTTTTCTTTTGACAGTTTTCTGCTCTCCTATAGTTAATCTGTTTATTCTGGTTGAAGTAATAATGGGGCGTTAAAAAATTCTCCACTAAATTCCACAAGGTATTTCCTGCCTTGAGAAATTGCAGCTATCTTGCCAAGAAAGTATCACATGCTTATTCCTATCATCTCTATTTGGATCCATCACTTTTATCCAGGTAGCCTGTGAAATCTTCCCCAAAATATATTCTGCCTTGCTTGGAAAGCCACTGCTTGATATTATCTGTTTTTCTGAACCAAGACCACATGAATGCTGGACAAGAAATCTAAAATAGTTTGGATTAGAATGATCAAAACCACATCTCTATTTGTCCCCTTTGTGAAAACATATGAAAAACAGAAAAAAA
>NW_024529635.1:0-768 GCF_017590135.1 Pyrgilauda ruficollis | reverse complement strand
TCCCAGACTTCCATCTCCATTTTCCCACTCCATTTTCGCAGAATTCCAGCTCCGTTATCCCAGACTTCCATCTCCGTTATCCCAGAATTCCCATTCCATTTTCCCAGAATTCCCACTCCATTTTCCCAGAACTCCCGCTCCGTTATCCCAGAATTCCCTCTCCATCATCCCAGACTTCCAGCTCCGTTATCCCAGAATTCCCACTCCATTTTCCCAGAGTTGCAGCTCCGTTATCCCAGACTTCCATCTCTGTTATACCAGAATCCCTGCTCCGTTATCCCAGACTTCCAGCTCCGTTATCCCAGAGTTCCCTCTCCATCATCCCAGACTTCCTGCTCTGTTTTCCCAGAACTCGGGCTCCATTTTCCCAGAATCCCAGCTCCGTCATCCCAGAATTCCCAGTTGGTTATCCCAGAATTCCCTCTCCATTTTCCCAGAATCCCAGCTCTGTCATCCCAGAATTCCCACTCCATTTTCCCAGAACTCCCGCTCTGTTATCCCAGAACTCCCGCTCTGTTATCCCAGCCTTCCATCTCCATGTTCCCGGCATTCCCGCTGGGTTCCACCCGTGGCCGGGCGCGGCTCAGGCAGTGCTGCCGGTGCCGGTGCCGCCGTTGCCGCCGGTGCTGCCATTGCTGCCAGTGTTGCTGCTGGTGCCATTGGTGCTGGTGTTGCCGTCGGTGCCGGTGCCGCCATTGCTGCCGTTGTTGCCGGTGTTGCTGCCGGTGCCATTGGTGCCGGTGCTGCCGTTGTTGCCGGTGTTGCTGC
>NW_024529634.1:0-768 GCF_017590135.1 Pyrgilauda ruficollis | reverse complement strand
AAAAAAAAAAAAAAAAAGTGATGGAGAAAAAATGGAAATAATAGGAGAAAAAACTTGACAGCTTTCCAAGTGTGAAATTTGTTTGAGAGTAATTATGTAAGAATACTATGCATAGTTTATTCCATGCCAGATCTCCTGGTGAGTGTATAAACATATTCATGCTGTTAATGTTTCCACTCAGAAGCAAATTACCATTGCACTACTTAGAAATTTGTCAGCAGAGAGGTGGAAAAGGTGGGAATTAAGGTCCTGCTGCAGTAAAGACAGTCCCACTGTCAGCAGCAAGCCAAGCTCAGGCACAGCCCTGCAAGAAGTGTTTGAGGAAGACATCTGCCTCAAATTGTTTGATCCCATGAAAAGGCTCATTTCTCCCAGGAAGAAGAAACTGGAGCTACCTGTCTTCCTCTCACCCAGAACCAAAGCACTGGGAAAGCTTCTCCAGGGTATCAAACAATGCTTCAAGTTTGAACATTCCTTCTATTGAAATCTGAACACAATGGACTTCATCTTCCCTGGGCTCACTGGGGCCCTCAAATGTCAGATCTGTAACCCTGAGAAGCAGATCCTCATCACTCCCCATTGTTTTCCACCAGATGAAGATCTTCCATAGAAGCTGCATAAAATAGGCCATTCATAAAAATATAAAAACATCTTGTACCGAGACAATAGCCCAACATCATCCCTGGTGAAGTTAGCAGAGTTAAACACGCAAAGAATTTCCCTCTCTCCTCCTGCTCCAGTGCACAATCCCAGCCACCACCATCTCTG
>NW_024529633.1:16770-17148 GCF_017590135.1 Pyrgilauda ruficollis | reverse complement strand
CCATTCCCGTGTCCCGTGTCCCATTCCTGTGTCCCATTCCCCTGTCCCTGTGTCCCCATGTCCCCATGTCCCTGTGTCCCGTGTCCCATTCCCATGTCCCCATGTCCCCGTGTCCCCATGTCCCCTGTCCCCATGTCCCCGTGTCCCGTTCCCGTGTCCCGTGTCCCATTCCCGTGTCCCCTGCAGATGTCCAGGCAGCTGGAGACGTTCCGCACGCACCTGCAGGCCTTTGCCACCAAGCACAAGCAGGAGATTCGCCGCAGCCCCGAGTTCCGCCTGCAGTTCCAGCACATGTGCGCCGCCATCGGCGTCGACCCGCTGGCCTGTGAGCGCGGGGACGGGGACAGGGGACAGGGGACAGGGGACAGGGGGGAAGGG
>NW_024529633.1:9502-16571 GCF_017590135.1 Pyrgilauda ruficollis | reverse complement strand
AGGGAGGGCTCTGGGGCCATCCTGGGGGGGCCATCCTGGGGGGACAATGGGGGAGACAGCGGGGACAATGGGAGGACAGATCCCACCCCGGTGTCCCGGGCACAGATCCCACCCCGGTGTCCCGGGCACAGATCCCATCCCGGTGTGGGCACAGATCCCCCCCCGGTGTCCCGGGCACAGATCCCACCCCGGTGTGGGCACAGATCCCACCCCGGTGTCTCCTTTCCCAGCTGGAAAAGGCTTCTGGGCCGAGGTGCTGGGGGTCGGAGATTTCTACTACGAGCTGGGGGTGCAGATCATCGAGGTGTGCCTGGCGCTGCGGCACCGCAACGGAGGTGGGCAGGCAGGGGACCAGCTGATCCGGGATCCGTCCCTGATCCCGGGGATCCATCCCTGATCCGGGATCCATCCCTGATCCAGGGATCCATCCCTGATCCGGGATCCGTCCCTGATCACCTGATCCATAATCCCTGATCCCAGCGTTCCACTGATCCCAGAGATCCATCATCCCTGATTCCATGGATCCACCATCCCCTGATCCCAGGGATCCATCACTGATCCCAGGGATCCATCCCTGATCTGGGGACCCATCACTGATCCAGGATCCATCCCTGATCACCTGATCCATCCCTGATCCCAGGGATTCATCCCTGATCTGGGATCCATCCCTGATCCCAGAGATCCATCCCTGATCCCAGAGATCCATCTGCCCTGGTCCCAGGGACCCCTGACGCCAGGGATCCCCCATTCCCTGATCCCAGAGATCCAGTCATGATCCCAGGGATCCGTTGTCCCCTGATCCCCGGGGATCCCAGGGATGCACCCCCAGTCCCATCACTCCGTGGGAAGAGGGAGCAATCCGAGGGATCCCAGCCTTCTCCAGAGGGTCGGGATTCCCAGCGGGGACGTTCTTCATCCCAAAAGGGCAACTCACCCTGGGAACGGGCCTGAGCTCCGTAAAACCCATAAACCCCATAAAAATCCCATAAAAATCCCCAAAAATCCCATAAAAATCCCAAAAAATCCCAGAAAACCCCAGTGTGGGGTCCGTGCTGCAGGGCTGATCACGCTGGAGGAGCTGCAGCAGCAGGTGCTCAAGGGCCGCGGGAAGTTCGCACAGGACGTCAGCGCGTGAGTGGGGTCGGGAATCCCGGGAATTCCTGAGGAATCAGTGCGTGGGTGGGGTCGGGAATTCTGGGAATTCCTCGGGAATCAGCGCGTGGGTGGGGTCGGGAATTCCTTGGGAATCAGCGCCTGGGTGGGGTCGGGAATCCCGGGAATTCCTGAGGAATCATCGCGTGGGTGGGGTCGGGAATTCCGGGAATTCCTCGGGAATCATTGTGTGGGTGGGGTCGGGAATTCCCTGGGAACCCCTCGGGGACCCCTCAGGAATTCCCCAGGAATCTCTCAGGAGCCCCTCGGGAATCAGCTCGTGAGTGCGGGGTTGGGAACCTCTTGGGAATCCCTCAGGAATCCCTCGGGAATTCCCTTGGGAACCCCTGGGGATCCGGGGCTGCAGGTTCCAGCTGTTCCAGCTGTTCCTGCCTGCGCTGGGCTGCTCAGCTGTGCCCTGCCTGCCACAGCTTCTCCCCCAAAAACCCAACCCCAGGATGAGTTTTCCCTAAAAACCCAACCCCGGGATGGTTTTTCCCTGAAAACCCAACCCCAGGATGAGTTTTCCCTAAAAACCCAACCCTGGGATGGTTTTTCCCTACAAATCCAACCCCAGGATGGTTTTTCCCTAAAAATCCAACACCTGGAAGGATTTTTTTCCCCTAAAAATCCAGCCCTGGGAGAATTTTCTCCCTAAAATCCAACCCCGGGATGTTTTTCCCCCACAAATCCAACCCCAGGATGGTTTTTCCCTAAAAACCAAGCCCAGTAGGATTTTTCCCTAAAATCCAAGCCCGGGAGGATTTTTCCCTTAAATCCAAGCCCAGTAGGATTTTTCCCTTAAATCCAACCCCGGGATATTTTTCCCTAAAATCCAAGCCCGGGAGGATTTTCCCACTGGAGCTGCGAGGAAGGGACGGGCCAGCCCCGACAGAAGCAGATTTTGAGTTCAAAACCCCCATTTTTGGGGCTGAGCCCCCAAGGCCGCCCGGCTGCCTCGGCGGGAGCGGTTCCCGGATTTTGGGGCAGCTCCCGGTGTCCCGGTGTCCCCAGGGATGACCTGCTGCGCGCCATCAAGAAGCTGAAGGTGCTGGGCAGCGGCTTCGGGATCATCCCCGTGGGGGGAACGTGCCTGGTGCAGTCGGTGCCGGCCGAGCTGAACATGGACCACACGGTGGTGCTGCAGCTGGCCGAGGTGGGAATGCTGGGAATGATGGGAATGATGGGAATTATGGGAATGATGGGAATGGGAATGATGGGAATGATGGGATTGGGAATGGGACCTGGCTGAACATGGACCACACAGTGGTGCTGCAGCTGGCCGAGGTGGGAATGATGGGAATGATGGGATTGGGAATGATGGGTATGAGGGGAATGCTGGGAATGATGGGAATGATGGGAATGATGGGATTGGGAATGGGAATGATGGGAATGATGGGATTGGGAATGGGACCTGGCTGAACATGGACCACACGGTGGTGCTGCAGCTGGCCGAGGTGGGAACGCTGGGAATGGGATTGGGAATGGGAATGGCACCTGGAGTGGGGATGGGGATTGGGGAACTGCTGGGATTGACACCTGGGAATGGGAATTACTGGGAGTGACACCTGGAAGAGGGCTGGGAGTGAGGAACTGCTGATCCAGGACTGGGAACTGGGATTGGATCCGGCTCGTGGGCAAAGCTGCCAAAGTGTGGATTTAAACCTGGATGAAAAAGAGCCAGAAAATCTGGGTGTTTCCATAAAAAACCGGGATTGGGCCGGGCTGGGATGGGGCCGAAGGGTCCCTGCGCTGCTGGGCCCTGGACTGAAGCCCAGACGGATTTTTCCTGGTTTTTCCCAGAAAAAAGGATTTGTGACAGTCAGCGAGATCCGGGAGAGCCTCAAGTGGGAGACGGAGAGAGCGAAGCAGGTGCTGGTAGGTGGGGATGGGAAACTGGGAAACTGGGAATGGGGAACTGGGAATGGGGAACTGGGAATGGGGATGGGAAAGTGGGAATGGGAATGGGAAAGTGGGGATGGGATGGGGATGGGAGCAGCAACGGCAACTCAGCACATCCCACAGTCATTCCCAGCCCGTTCCCAATCCCGTTTTTCCCGTTTTCCCAGGACCACCTGCTGAAGGAGGGCATGGCCTGGCTGGACGCGCAGGCTCCGGCCGAGCCGCAGTTCTGGCTGCCCGCGCTCTTCTCCGAGCTGCACGGCCAGGACGGCGCGGCCGGGCCCTGAGTGCCCCGGGAGCCCCCGGAATCCCGCCTGGAATCCTCGGAATCCCGCCTGGAATCCCTCCCTGGATCCTCGGGAATCCCCCCTGGAATCCTGGCTGGAATCCCCTCCTGGAGTCCTCAGGATCCCACCCCTGGAATCCTCGGAATCCCGCCTGGAATCCTGGCTGGAATCCCTCCAGGGATCCTCAGGAATCCCTCCCAGAATCCCCAGGAATTCCTCTTGGAATCCTTCCTGGAGTCCTTGGAATCCTGGCTGGAATCCCCGGGAATCCCTCCGGGAATCCTCAGGATCCCTCCTGTCCCCGCAATCCCAGGGACAGCAGGACTGGGAATAAAAGTTTTGTAAGAAATTCCTGATTTTGGGAGGTTCTGTGGGATCGACCCCCGCTGGAATCACCGCCTGCTTTTGGGTGGAAATGCCCCAGATTAGGGAAAAACAGGAAAAGGAGCTGAGGGCGGAGTCTTGGAGGATGCCAGCGGGGTTTGCAGCGGGAAATGGGATTTGCCTCTGGAATTTTGGCTCCCAGCAGTGGGAAAACTGCCCTGGGAAATCGTTATTCCATAAGAATTCCCACTAAGGAACACCAGAGGCTCCGTTCTGCCAAAACAAAACTTTATTGCACAAAGGAAAAACCAAAAAAAAAACCCAAAAAAAGGAAACACACCCCCCAAAAAATAAACCCAAACCAAAAAAAGAACGGAAATCTTCTGTACAACAGAAACCACCGGGGGTCTCCGAGCGGGAATTTTTTGTTTCCAGCTGTTCCAGCCTCTAAAATTCCGTTTGCTAAAAGGTCTGTGCCTGCAGCAGTGGCTGGAGGATTGTCCCTGCAGCTGGGACAGCCCCAGGGGACGCGGGCGATTCCCAGCCCTGGAAAAGCTGGAAAAGCCCCCGGGTGACGGAGGTGACAAAGTGACAGAGGGGAGGTGGCAGCTCGGCCTCCCCTCAAGGGTTAAACCCGAACCGGCCCCAGGATTTGGGTGAAGAAAGGGGAAACAATTCCCGAGGTTTTTGGGAAAAGCACAGAAATTCCCCATTTTCCACCTGGGAAATTCCGCATTTCCTACCTGGGAAATTCCCATTTTCCACCTGGGCAATTTCCCCATTTCCCACCAGGAAAATTCCCATTTCCTACCAGGGAAATTCCCATTTCCCACCAGGGAAATTTCCCCATTTCCCACCAGGAATCCCCATTTCCTACCAGGAAAATTCCCCATTTCCCACCAGGAATCCCCATTTCCCACCTTCCTGCTGCAATCCCCAGTCCCTCGGGATGCGGATCCAGGCTGGGAAGAGCTCCCAGCTCCAGCAGGATCCGATCTGGGGCCAGCCTGGTGGGGACATTCCGTGTCCCTGCTCCAGGGGGAATTGTCACCTCCAGCCCGGGGTGGCACTGCCACCTCTCGGTGTCACCCACAGCACAGCCCCCGCTCTCAGCGCTCCCAAAACCGCAGGATTTTACAAGGTTTGGCAAAGAGTTTGTCCCCGAGTCCAGCAGGGATTGTCCCTCCCTCCGGCGTCTCCGTGGGGCGGCAGCGGGGAGGGAGGGGACAGGGAAGGTGACACCGCCCCGAGGTGGGACACAGAGGATTCCAGGTGAGGAAAGAACAGCTCCACCAGAACAAAAACCCCTCCTCAAAGGCTCAAGTGAGAATCAGGAATCAACAAACTGATCTGTGAGCGCTGCCCTCCTCCCTGAGCCACGCACTGCTCCTCAGCCTCCCTTCCCCAAACCTCCAGGGTGAACAAATCCACGGATTCCTGCAGTTCCCACTTTCCACATGAAGTCTCCAAAGTGCCCCAGGGCTCGAGTAAAGCTTTGGGGATGGAGCCCCAATTCCAGCAGTGAGAATTCCTTTATCTTTGGTCTGCCTAGAAGAAAGACACCAGGGAGGCCCCAGCTCTCCCAAATTCCAGCTGGACACACCCTGGGTTATCCAAGCTCTCCCACAGCTCCAGGGAAGGGCTCCCTCCCTACCCAGGAGCAGAAAAGCTCTCGAGGATTTGCAGTCTAGAGCTCATTCTTTAATCCCCCGGAGGAAAAAAAAAAAAAAAAAACCTGGAAAAAAACCAAAAAAAAAAAAAAAAAAAAAAAAAACCCCAAAAAAAAAAAAAATCCCCAACCAGTGTAGGCGTTCTCCAAAAAAACCCCAAAAAACAACCTGATGCCACATGCCAGGAAGTACCTTTGTCCAAGAGGAGCCTGTCCCGAGCTGGGCTTTGTCTCTTTTTTGGGAATTCTCCTCGGGGAATCCTCGGGGAACTCTCCTGGCGGTCGGGGAGGGAGGGAGGGAGGGAGGGAGGAGCGCGGCTCTCCCCGCCCCGGCCTGGCTGTGCTGCAGTCCCGGGCCGGGCCGGGCCCTGCTAGGCCTTGGGGCAGCCCTGGGGCTCGGGCTCGGGCTCCGAGGAGCTGCTCTCCGAGTCCATGTCGGCGCTGTCCTGCTGCTGCCGCTCCTGCAGCCGCGCCCGCAGCGCCTGCAGCCGCCCCAGCAGCGCCTGGTAGTCGAAGTGGCCGCGCTTCTCCCCAAAAGGGTCCTGGGGAAAGGAGGAACGGGGGTCAGGGGGCTCCAGGAGAGGGGTGGGCTGGGAACGCCGAGAGGTGCACAGGGAAACGGCAGCCTGGGCGGAGGGGGTCTGGAATTGCACTGGGGAGGGTCCTGGAACTGCACTGGGGAGGGTCTGGAATTGCACTGGGGAGATCCTGGAATTACACTGGGGAGGGTCTGGAATTGCACTGGGGAGGGTCCTGGAACTGCACTGGGGAGGGTCCTGGAATTCCACTGCGGAGGGTCCTGGAACTGCACTGGGGAGGGTCCTGGAATTCCCATGGACAGGATCCTGGAACTGCACTGGGGAGGATCCTGAAATTCCACTGGGAAGGATCCTGGAATTCCACTGGGGAGGGTCCTGGAACTGCACTGGGAGGATCCTGGAATTCTCACTGGAGAGGATCCTGAAATTCCCCTGGAGAAGATCCTGGAATTACGCCTGGAGAGGATCCTGGAATTCCACTGGGAAGGATCCTGAAATTCCCCCTGGACAGGATCCTTGAACTCCCCCTGGTGCTGCACATCTGTCCAGGCTCAGCCCCAGGCCCAGCTGTGCCCCTGCCCTGTCCCTGTCCTGTCCCTGCCCTGTCCCTGCCCTGTCCCAGCCCTGCCCCTGCCCTGTCCCTGCCCTGTCCCAGCCCTGCCCCTGCCCTGTCCCTGTCCTGTCCCAGCCCTGTCTCCAGCTGTCCCCACCCTGTCCCCGCCCTGTGTCCCCTCACCTGCATGGTCTGGCCCTGCAGGTGCAGCCTCTCCTTGCACACGCCCTCGTAGAAGTCCAGGTACTCCATGAAGGATTTCTCCATCACGCCGCTGGGGACAGAGGGGACATGGTCACCACGGCCCGTGGGGACACGGCTGTGCCACCCCGCTCCTGCTGGCACGGCCTGGCTGTCCCCTGGGGCTGCGGGGAGGGGACACAGGGGACAGAGACGGGGAGGGGACAGAGGGGACAGAGACAGGGAGGGGACAGAGCCCAGGGGACCCGGCCACAGCAGCTGCGCTCCCCTCCCTCCTCCCAGGAATTTTCTGGGAATGTTTTCCCCCAGAGCTCATCCTGCACATTCCCTGCACAGGCCCCGCTGCCGGGAATTCGGGAATGACGGCTGGGAATGGATCCTGCTGCCCCCAGCCCCTGGTGTCCCCAGCCCCCCCGGTGTCCCCAGCCCCCGGTGTCCCCAG
>NW_024529633.1:6031-9346 GCF_017590135.1 Pyrgilauda ruficollis | reverse complement strand
CTCCCAGCTGTGATCCCAGTCCCTCCCAGCTCAGTTCCCAGTCTCTCCCAGCTCAGTTCCCAGTCCCTCCCAGCTGTGATCCCAGTCCCTCCCAGCTCAGTCCCCAGTCCCTCCCAGCTCAGTCCCCAGTCCCTCCCAGCTCAGTCCCCAGTCCCTCCCAGCTCAGTCCCCAGTCCCTCCCAGCCGGGCTCTCACCTGCTCGAAGCCGGGCTCGTTGTGGTACGGGTTCTCGGTCATCAGGGACTGGATGGAGATCAGCACTGACGAGATGCTCTGCGCCGGGCTCCAGGCCGGGCCTGTCCACGTGCTGGGCCAGCAGGGCACGCACACACCAATTAACGAACTCATTAATTAACCAGCAGCACCGTCCCCCCACAGCAGAGCCCAAAATCCTGGGCTGCACAGCTGGGCCTGGCCCTGACCTGGGCCTGACCTGGGGACCTCCCCTGGCCCCAAACCTCCCCTGGCACAGCCTGAACTGTCCTGTCCTGTCCTTCTGTCCAGCTCAGCTGGCCCCAGCCTTACCCCAGGCCCGGCTTACACAGGGTGCTCAGGCAGACCCTAAGCCCAGCTTACCCCAGGGTGCTCAGGCAGACCCCAGGGTGCTGAGGCAGACCCTAGGCCAGGCTTACCCCAGGGTGCTGAGGCAGACCCCAGGATGCTCAGGCAGACCCCAGGCCCGGCTTACCCCAGGATGCTGAGGCAGACCCCAGGCCCGGCTTACCCCAGGATGCTGAGGCAGACCTTGCCGTTGCGGTAGAAGTTGGGGTTGAAGCGCACGGTGTTGTTGCCCGTGGTCATGAGCTTGACGCGGGGCGGGTGGATGGGGTAGTCCGGGGGGCAGCGGAACAGGAACAGGAAGAAGCCGCCCTCGTAGGGGGTGTCGAACGGGCCCGTGATCAGCGCGTGGATCTGCGGGGACAGCGAGCCCGCCGCGTTCCCGACCCTGCGGCGTTCCAGACCCTGCACAGCTCCAGCATTCCCAAACCCTCCAGCATCCCAAACCCTGCGGCGTTCCCAGACCCTGCGGCGTTCCCGACCCTGCGGCGTTCCCGACCCTGCGGCGTTCCCGACCCTGCGGCGTTCCCGACCCTGCGGCGTTCCCGACCCTGCGGCGTTCCCGACCCTGCGGCGTTCCCGACCCTGCGGCGTTCCCGACCCTGCGGCGTTCCCGACCCTGCGGCGTTCCCGACCCTGCGGCGTTCCCGACCCTGCGGCGTTCCCGACCCTGCGGCGTTCCCGACCCTGCGGCGTTCCCGACCCTGCGGCGTTCCCGACCCTGCGGCGTTCCCGACCCTGCGGCGTTCCCGACCCTGCGGCGTTCCCGACCCTGCGGCGTTCCCGACCCTGCGGCGTTCCCGACCCTGCGGCGTTCCCGACCCTGCGGCGTTCCCGACCCTGCGGCGTTCCAGACCCTGCACAGCTCCAGCATTCCCAAACCCTCCGGCATTCCCGAACTCTTCGGCATTCCCAAACCCTCCATGGCTCCAGCATTCCCAAACCCTCCAGCATTCCCAGGGAAGCCAGAGCCTTGCTGTTCCCAGGGCACTCAGGGGATATTCCAGCCGGGAATGCTCCCAGAGCCGGGATTTGGGGACAGGGGGACCCCAAGCTGCTGTTCCCAGGGCACTGAGGGGATATTCCAGCCGGGAACGCCCCCAGAGCCGGGATTTGGGAACCCCAAGCTGCTCACCTTGGTCATGTCGTGGGGGTCAGGCACCACGAACATCCCCGGGGGCGGCTCCTTGTAGATGGACATGATATCCCTGGAAAAGAAGGGAAAGAACGGGAATGAGCCGGGATCGGCCCGGGGGGCGGCGGGGGACGGGATTTAAGCCGGGATCCGGGAGGTTTGGGCCCGGCTCTGCGTGAGCCCCTCCAGCAGCCCAGGAACTCCAGAGCACGCCCGGAATCCTCGGGAATCGGGGCTGGAATTCTCAGGAATCCCCCCTGGAATCCTCGGGAATCGGGGCTGGAATTCTCAGGAATCCCCCCTGGAATCCTCGGGAATCGGAGCTGCAATTCTCAGGAATCCCCCCTGGAATCCTGGCTGGAATTCTCAGGAATCCCCCCTGGAATCCTGGCTGGAATTCTCAGGAATCCCCCCTGGAATTCTGGCTGGAATTCTCAGGAATCCCCCCTGGAATCCTGGCTGGAATTCTCAGGAATCCCACCTGGAATCCTCGGGAATCGGGGCTGCAATTCTCAGGAATCAGGAATCCCCCCTGGACTGGAATTCTCAGGAATCCTGGCTGGAATTCCCCCTGGAATCCTTGGGAATCCCCCCTGAAATCCCCCCAGGAATTTCCCCCAGAATTTCCCCACCTCCAGCACCAGGAACGCCAATAAAAATGAAAATCCCACGAAATTCCTGCCGTGAATTCCCCCGGCTGCTCGTCCCCACAGGAGGGGAACGCTCCTGACCCCAACCTGGGCAGGGGATCCCGGCAGGAATTCCAGGGGATCCTGGCAGGAATTCCAGGAGATCCGGGCTGGGAATTCCAGGGGATCCAGGCAGGAATTCCAGGGGATCACGGCTGGGAATTCCAGGGGATCCCGGCTGGGAATTCCAGGAGATCCCGGCTGGGAATTCCAGGGGATCCGGGCTGGGAATTCCAGGGGATCCCGGCAGGAATTCCAGGAGATCCCGGCACGAATTCCAGGGGATCCCGGGCAGGAACTCCAGGGGATCCAGGCTGAGAATTCCAGGGGATCCCGGCAGGAATTCCAGGGGATCCCGGCAGGAATTCCAGGGGATCCGGGCTGGGAATTCCAGGGGATCCCGGCAGGAATTCCCTGGGACACAGCGAAGGGTCCCTGCCCAAGGACCCTCCCAACCCAAACCTGTCCGGGACCCTCCAGGGCACCGGGGCTGAGCCCGGGAGAGCCCCGGGACACCGGGAAGGACCGGCGCTGTCCCCGTGCGTGTCCCGGGACACCGGGAAGGACCGGCGCTGTCCCCGTGCGTGTCCCGGGACACCGGGAAGGACCGGCGCTGTCCCCGTGCGTGTCCCGGGACGCCGGCAGGGCCCGGCGCTGTCCCCGTGCGTGTCCCGGGACGCCGGCAGGGCCCGTTACCGGCCGCGGGGCCGAGCCGAACGCCCGCGCCGCGCTCCGTGCCCGGGCCCCGCGCCGCCGCCGCCGCCGCTCCGCTCACCGTTTGATCCGCAGCAGGCAGGCCGGGCTGGGCCGCTCGCTGTCCCAGTCGCCGCTGACCGTGGGGTCCCAGAAGGCGGAGTGCGTGAGGAGCGCGGCCCCCGCCGCCGCCGCCGCCATCGGGGCGCCGCCGCTGCCGGGGGCCACGCCGGTGCCGGG
>NW_024529633.1:0-4528 GCF_017590135.1 Pyrgilauda ruficollis | reverse complement strand
GCATTCCCAAACCCTGCGGCGTTCCCAGACCCTGTGGCATTCCCAAACCCTGCAGCATCCCAAACCCTGCGGCGTTCCCAAACCCTGCGGCGTTCCCAGACCCTGCACAGCTCCAGCATTCCCAGACCCTCCAGCATTCCCAGACCCTGCAGCGTTCCCAGACCCTGCGGCGTTCCAGACCCTGCAGCGTTCCCAGACCCTGCGGCGTTCCAGACCCTGCAGCGTTCCCAGACCCTGCGGCGTTCCTAAACCCTGTGGCGTTCCCAAACCCTGCGGCGTTCCCAAACCCTGCGGCATTCCCAGACCCTGCACGGCTCCAGCATTCCCAAACCCTCTGACGCTCCCAAACCCTCCAGCATTCCCGAATCCTCCCGAATCCCGAACATCTCTGGTGCTCCCAGACCCTCCATGGCTCTGGCATTCCCAAACCCTCCGGCATTCCCGAACTCTTCGGCATTCCCAAACCCTCCATGGCTCCAGCATTCCCAAACCCTCCAGCATTCCCAGGGAAGCCAGAGCCTTGCTGTTCCCAGGGCACTCAGGGGATATTCCAGCCGGGAATGCTCCCAGAGCCCGGATTTGGGGACAGGGGGACCCCAAGCTGCTGTTCCCAGGGCACTGAGGGGATATTCCAGCCGGGAACGCCCCCAGAGCCGGGATTTGGGAACCCCAAGCTGCTCACCTTGGTCATGTCGTGGGGGTCAGGCACCACGAACATCCCCGGGGGCGGCTCCTTGTAGATGGACATGATATCCCTGGAAAAGAAGGGAAAGAACGGGAATGAGCCGGGATCGGCCCGGGGGGCGGCGGGGGACGGGATTTAAGCCGGGATCCGGGAGGTTTGGGCCCGGCTCTGCGTGAGCCCCTCCAGCAGCCCAGGAACGCCAGAGCACGCCCGGAATCCTCGGGAATCGGGGCTGGAATTCTCAGGAATCCCCCCTGGAATCCTCGGGAATCGGGGCTGGAATTCTCAGGAATCCCCCCTGGAATCCTCGGGAATCGGAGCTGCAATTCTCAGGAATCCCCCCTGGAATCCTGGCTGGAATTCTCAGGAATCCCCCCTGGAATTCTGGCTGGAATTCTCAGGAATCCCCCCTGGAATCCTGGCTGGAATTCTCAGGAATCCCACCTGGAATCCTCGGGAATCGGGGCTGCAATTCTCAGGAATCCCCCCTGGAATCCTGGCTGGAATTCTCAGGAATCCCCCCTGGAATTCTGGCTGGAATTCTCAGGAATCCCCCCTGGAATCCTGGCTGGAATTCTCAGGAATCCCACCTGGAATCCTCGGGAATCGGGGCTGCAATTCTCAGGAATTCCCCCTGGAATCCTGGCTGGAATTCCCCCTGGAATCCTTGGGAATCCCCCCTGAAATCCCCCCAGGAATTTCCCCCAGAATTTCCCCACCTCCAGCACCAGGAACGCCAATAAAAATGAAAATCCCACGAAATTCCTGCCGTGAATTCCCCCGGCTGCTCGTCCCCACAGGAGGGGAACGCTCCTGACCCCAACCTGGGCAGGGGATCCCGGCAGGAATTCCAGGGGATCCTGGCAGGAATTCCAGGAGATCCGGGCTGGGAATTCCAGGGGATCCAGGCAGGAATTCCAGGGGATCCCGGCAGGAATTCCAGGGGATCCCGGCAGGAATTCCAGGGGATCCGGGCTGGGAATTCCAGGGGATCCCGGCAGGAATTCCCTGGGACACAGCGAAGGGTCCCTGCCCAAGGACCCTCCCAACCCAAACCTGTCCGGGACCCTCCAGGGCACCGGGGCTGAGCCCGGGAGAGCCCCGGGACACCGGGAAGGACCGGCGCTGTCCCCGTGCGTGTCCCGGGACGCCGGCAGGGCCCGGCGCTGTCCCCGTGCGTGTCCCGGGACGCCGGCAGGGCCCGTTACCGGCCGCGGGGCCGAGCCGAACGCCCGCGCCGCGCTCCGTGCCCGGGCCCCGCGCCGCCGCCGCCGCCGCTCCGCTCACCGTTTGATCCGCAGCAGGCAGGCCGGGCTGGGCCGCTCGCTGTCCCAGTCGCCGCTGACCGTGGGGTCCCAGAAGGCGGAGTGCGTGAGGAGCGCGGCCCCCGCCGCCGCCGCCGCCATCGGGGCGCCGCCGCTGCCGGGGGCCACGCCGGTGCCGGGCGCCGCGGCGGGGATGGGAAACGGGAGTGAGGCGGGAACGGGGATGGGGATGGGAAACGGGAGTGAGGCGGGAACGGGAACGGGGATGGGAAACGGGAGTGAGGCGGGAACGGGGATGGGGATGGGAAACGGGAGTGAGATGGGAACGGGAACGGGAATGGGAAACGGGAGTGGGAAACGGGAGTGAGAGCGGGAAACAGGAATGGGAAACGGCAGTGAGATGGGAACGGGGATGGGGATGGGAAACGGGAGTGAGATGGGAACGGGAATGGGAACGGGAATGGGGATGGGAAACGGGAGATGGGAATGGGAACGGGAATGGGGATGGGAAACGGGAGTGAGAGCGGGAAACGGGAATGGGAACGGGAATGGGGATGGGAAACGGGAAACGGGAGGGAGAGCGGGAAACGGGAATGGGAACGGGAAACAGCAGTGAGATGGGAAACGGGAATGGGAATGGGAAATGGCAGTGAGATGGGAACGGGGAAGGGAAACAGGAAACGGGAGTGAGAGCGGGAACGGGAACAGGAAATGGGAGTGAGAGCGGGAACGGGAAACGGGAACGGGGATGGGAAACGGGAATGGGGATGGGAAATGGGAGTGAGAGTGGGAACAGGGAATGGGAAAATGGGAATGGGGATGGGAAAATGGGGAAACAGGAATGGGGACAGGGATGGGAATGGGAAACAGAGTGGGAAAGGGAATGGGGATGGGGAAACAGGAATGGGAACGGGAATGGGGAATGGAAACGGGAATGGTAACAGGGAATGGGGACAGGGAATGATGTCCCGAACCAGCCCAGAGTCAGGGAATGAAACCAGGGAATGACCAAACCAGGGAATGACACCAGGAATAAACCCAGGGAATAAAACCAGGGAATGACCAAACCAGGGAATAAATCCAGGGAATAAATCCAGGGAATGACACCAGGGAATAAACCCAGGGAATGACCAAACCAGGGAATAAATCCAGGGAATAAACCCAGGGAATAAACCCAGGGAATAACCCCCACGGCAGCCCAGAGCAGTGGCTGTGCAGGGAGCAGCTGGGATGGATGGGGCAGGACGGGGTATCCGGGGTTTTTCCCAGTTTTCAGGGATGTTAATCCCGGATTTAGCTGGCACCTGGTGGCTCCAAGCTGCAATTCCTGCAATTCCTTCCAGAGGCAGCACAGCTCCAGAGGGAAGTTGGGAATCAATTAGAATTCAAACAATTCAGGGACTTTAACAGAACAACGGATTAATTTAATTGAATAATTGATAATTTAATTGAATAGTAGTGGGTTATTTTAAGATAATAATAATAATTTTAATAGAATGGATTACTCTAATAAAATAATTTTAATAGAATAATGAGATTACTTTAATAGAGTGGATTATGTTGAGATAATAGCACTGTTTAATTAGAACAGTTGTTTTAAGAGAATGGATTATTTTATACAGAAGAGTGGATTCTTTTTAGCAGAAGAATGGATTATTTAAATAAATGGATTATTTTAAGAGAAAAATGGCTTGTTTTAATAGACTGTATTGGTTTAATAGAATAATGGAGTTTTTTAAGAGAAGAGGGGATCATTTTTAGGGGAATGGGAGATTAATTTTTAGGGGAATGGGGACCATTTTAAAGGACCATTTCAGGGGAAGACTGAACCATTTTTAAGGGAATACTGCACCACACACCCATTTGATTTGAGTCCTTAACATCCATCCTGTCCCACATCCCCTGTGCAGAGCCGGCCCCAAATCCTGGGGAAAGCCCCAAAATCCTGGGGAATGGCCCCAAATCCTGGGGAGAGGTCCCTGGGAATGGCCCAAAATCCTGGGGAAAGGTCTCTGGGAATGGCCCCAGATCCCGGGGAAAGGTCCCTGGGAATGGCCCCAGATCCCAGCGAAAGGTCCCTGGGAATGGCCCCAAATCCCGGGGAAAGATCCCAAATCCCGGGGAAAGATCCCGGGGAATGGCCCCAAATCACAGGGAATGGCCCCAGATCCCGTGGAAAGGTCCCTGGGAAAGCCCCAGGGCCCGGGGAAAGCCCGGTGCCGTGCCCGGTGCTGCACCTGGCGTAGCCGATGATGAGGCTCCCGAACACGGTGCCGATCCCCGCCCCCGAGCCCGCCACGCCCACGGTGGCGGCGCCGGCCCCGATGAACTTGGCGGCCGTGTCGATGTCCCGGGACAGCGCGCTGCTGCGGAACTGCCGCCGGGGCGGCACGGCCAGCGACACCTGCGGGACACGGGACACTCAGGGGACAGCCGGGGACACACCAGGGACAGGGGACAGCTCAGGGGACAGCCGGGGACACGGGGACACACCAGGGGACAGCCGGGGACACGGGGACAGGGACAGCGCTGCTGCGGAACTGCCGCCGGAGCGGCACGGCCAGCGACACCTGCGGGA
>NW_024529632.1:0-768 GCF_017590135.1 Pyrgilauda ruficollis | reverse complement strand
AGTCATGATGACTGGACCTTAGAAGCCACTCTTCCGCCTTTGGACCCTTGCTATCTCTCTGTAAGACTATAGGTCACTTTCCTTTTGACCCTTACTATTGGACAATTTGTAGAACTCCTGTATCCTATATAAAGAGCTACTTTTGCCCAGTTTGTCAGAAGACGCTGTCTCTGAGAACCTTCGCAGATGACATCAATAAAGGACATCTCTGTGGAACCTTACACAGCACTTCTCTCTCTCCCTGCATCTGCCAAAGGCACTTAGCAAGCTAAAGAGCTGAAATCACAAATGAGCTGATAATCACTGAGAGCTGATCTCACTAAAGAGATGAGCTTGCTAAGGTTGCCTGCGGCTGGGAGCTGCCTGGGAACTCGGCTGGGAGCTGCCTGGCAACTCAGACAGGCTGTGCTGAACAGGACTGCGCTATTCAGACCTGTGGCAGCCAGCTGGGGATACCCCAAAACCCAGCCGAGGCAAGCCCTATAAGCGGGCATGTCTTTTTCTTGGCCAGCCTCGTCCCGATCACTGGTGCCGGCTTTCCCTGCTCCACAAGCCGCTTGGCCCCTGTGAAAAATGTTTTTGTGATTCGTGTCAATCGGCAATGGAATTAGCAAATGCTTGTATCTGCTGTGTCAGAAATGGATGCATTCCTTGGGATAGATACAAAGAAGGGTTTTGAAACTTTCTATAGCCAAATAAAGCATCGAAATAGGGGAAGTATGGTAAAGAGATGAGGTAGCAAGATGTCATGGATTGACCCTGGCACAG
>NW_024529631.1:0-768 GCF_017590135.1 Pyrgilauda ruficollis | reverse complement strand
AAATGGAGCCACTAGCAAGTGGCAGTATAGTTAGTAGTAGCCACTAACTGCATGGCACTGCTGCTGCTTGATGTAATGTACATTTTTGAATTTGAGTTCTGGAGTGTACAGTATTGATCTATTTATGCAATTTATTAAAATATTTTTTATTAAATCAATGTGGTGACATACCTTTACTTTGAGAAAGAAAGGTTTTTCAGTCTGAAGCAGCCTGTTAAGTGTTCCTGTCCAGTGCTTGCTTCAGTCTGTGCCTCATCACAGTACGGAGAACATGTACATGTTCAGCAGACATTCCTGATTTTTCTTGAGCAGTGGAGTAGGATCATTGTCCTGAGTCAGTTCTGGCACAGCTGTGGAATGCACAGCTTGATCTGCCTTTCCACTGCCAGAATCACTTGCCTTTGGCTGCCAGGGAGGAAATTGGGCCGTTTTGCTCTCTTCTGGTACAATGGTTTAATTTACCTCAGTTTTTGTTGTGTTTACCCAATTACTGTGTCTTGGTTCCCATGAGCCAAGTAAAAGCAGGAGCTGTGCCAAAGGTATGAGACATTTTGAACTCAAATATTGCTGCACCTGAGGTTTTGGCATAATGGGGAGTTTACAATGCAATCATCTCACAACAAAATCTTTTAATCTCATTATAGTTTTTGCAATTAAAGTATAATAACATTCATATCATTACCAGAGACATGGCTCATTGTTCAAACTGAACATGGCCCATGGGTGTGCAGCAGGGGGGAGTTCTAACTGGAGATTTAAAAAAAAAAA
>NW_024529630.1:0-768 GCF_017590135.1 Pyrgilauda ruficollis | reverse complement strand
GTCGGTGGCCCTGCATTTACAATATTCAAGGACTGAGCAAAAAATCCTTTTGAAAAAAAAGTCATCCTGCTTATCTGGAAACATTGCTCTCTTCAGCAGCTCAGCATTGAAAACTTTCCTCTGCATTGCCCTTTTCTTCGTGGTTCTTTATAAAAGGGCTCCAAATCTGTTCTAGAACAACATTTGACAAGATCTGTGATGATGCCACGGCCATGGATTCGTTGCCGTGCTACAGAACAAATATTTTCTCCATTTGGGTTGTTTGACAACAAACAAAAACCCGTGGGGAAGTAGTTTTCTGATTTCCTCCAGGGAAAAGCGATCTTTGGAACCAGAGCAATTCCTAGAAATGAAACAGGGAATATTCCGTGCCAGGGAGGGGTGGCAATGCAGAGCAGCCCTTCCCAGCCAGGTGCCAAGGAGATTATCCTCCTCCCCTTCCATGCAAATGGGATTTCATGGCATTAACGCTCTCCAGGATCTGCTGGGAGCTGAGCTGGATAGGACAGGAGGTTTTGCACCTGGATTTTAAGGCACAGCTTGGCAAAAAGCGTGATTTTTTCTCCTCTTTGGGGCTGATTTTCCTCCATTTTGGGGCTGATTTTCCTCCTTTTGGGGGCTGATTTTTCTACCCCTTTTGGGCCATTCCCACCCCGCCCCATCTTGGGTCTGATTTTTGTCCTCCTTTTTAGGCCAATTTTTTCCTCCCCCCACTTTTCCCACCAAATTTTTTTAAGCCAATTTTTCTCCCCCCCCCCCCCCCCCCCC
>NW_024529629.1:0-768 GCF_017590135.1 Pyrgilauda ruficollis | reverse complement strand
AGATATCACCAATACATCATTTTATATAGAATTTCACTTCAGAAAAATGACAAGTTACTGGGTCTTGTGACAGTGAGATTTGAAGAAGCCTCTTTGATCAGGACTGGCAAAGGTGTGAGTTAGCAGTTTCCTTCTCAACACAAATGAAAAATTGGGGATATTTCCACAATAAGTTTCTCAGTTTCATCAGGACAGCTTCAGACCTTGCACATTTTGTTTCAGATTGAGCAACTCTTTCTCTTGTCTTGTTTTCTCCTGTTTGAAGGCCAGCTTGTTGGCTTTCTTCTCCATTCTGCGTTCCTGTACATAGGAATAATGAGAAATTTACAAAATAGGAATTGACATGCAAAATCAAACCATTCCAATTAACTCTTCAAGATTATGAAAGTAAGAGCAATCTGGACAATAGTATTATTTATGGCACTAATTATTAGTAGTCAAACTAATCCATGTACAACCAGGATAAACATCTTTAGTTAGCCAAAGCTTCTAATACGCTGGCAATTTTTGTTCCTAAGTAAGACAGCTAGGATTTCATTGTGGCCAATTAGGATTTTCCACATTTTTTTCAGATATGATGTTTCAGATCACACAAAGTGAGAAGTAACTATTTCCTTTGCTACTCTAGATTGCAAGGAAATCTGATGTTCCTTCAGCAGTTGTATCTGCAGTAGCGGCCACAGTAACAGACCCGAAGTTTTGATACTGGAAATCAGTAAGACAAAAGCGTGATGTTAACTTTCTTTCCAGTAGATTTTTTTTTTTTTT
>NW_024529628.1:0-768 GCF_017590135.1 Pyrgilauda ruficollis | reverse complement strand
GTGTCTGACTGTGATTTTGGGTTTTTTTGGGAGTGTGTGACGTGTTTTTGTGTGTGTCTGGCCGTGATTTTGGGGTTTTTTGGGGGTGTCTGACCGTGATTTTGGGGTTTTTGGGGGTGTCTGACGGTGACTTTGGGGTCCCCCAGGTGTGGAGCTGGGCAAGCCCACCCATTTCACGGTGAGCACCAAGGGGGGCGGCCGGGCAGCCCTGGACGTGCAGGTGACGGGGCCGGGCAAGGGCGAGGCCGTGAGGGACCTGCAGGTGACCGACAACCACGACGGCACGCACACCGTCACCTACACACCTGTGCAGCAGGTAGGGCACCCCAAAAACACCCCAAAAACACCCCAAAAACTGCCTCTGCACCCCCCAAAATCCCCAAACTCACCCACACGGTGACCAACACACCTGTGCAGCAGGTAGGGCACCCCAAAAACACCCCAAAAACACCCCAGAAACTGCCTCTGCACCCCCAAAATCCCCAAAATACACCCTCTCCCCCCCCAAAACCCCCCACAACCACCCACACGGTCACCTACACACCTGTGCAGCAGGTAGGGCACCCAAAACACCCCAAAAACACCCCAAAAACACCCCAGAAACTGCCTCTGCACCCCCAAAATCCCCAAACTCACCTACACACCTGTGCAGCAGGTGGGGCACCCCAAAATCTGGCTCTGTGACCCCAAAAACCCTCAAAACTCTCCCTAAAACCCCAAAAAAATCCCATGAAACCCCCTAAAAAACCCCAAAAAATCCCCAAACCC
>NW_024529627.1:0-768 GCF_017590135.1 Pyrgilauda ruficollis | reverse complement strand
GCTCAGATCTGATCCCTCACCTCCAAACAAAGGGCAACACTCCACCTACGCTGTAAATAAAAACTGCAACTTTGTGATTTCCTGCACTGATACACACTGTAAAAACTATTACTTTTTAAAGTAATGCCTTGTATTGAATTGAGCACTGTAAAACAAGCATTTAAATACAATAATCCTTTTAAAAGAATGCATGGAAAATGAACAGATCTGCTTACTGCTTCAAAAACAGAGGGTGAAATGCTCTGCTTTGTAAATATGATCTGCAAATATTTATTTTTAAAATCCAATAACCTAAACATTCTTCTGCCCAAGTCTTTATTTAAATGTCAATTACTATAGCACCAGAGAGCATTCCTACAGCTAAACTATGCTTCAACCAGCTTGCATTGATAAATGTTCTATGACCACTATAGACTATCTATAAAATACTTTTTATTTCATCCATTTTCAGGACTTGCATTGAACTAGCAAACCAGTGGAAGAGAAAAAAACCCTCTAGTGATTCCTAGAATGCACTTTATAAATATAGTAGGGCAATTTTAACAAATTTCAATATTTACTATATTTTAAAAATTCCTCTTTAAGAGCCCTTGTGAGATGATTCCCCTCTTTACATCCCTTTCAGGCGGCATTAGCTCACTGCACTGAACTTAATAAAGATAAAATCCATAGACACAATAATGGCAATATGGAGAGTTTGAAATAGACACATAAATCCAAAAGAATGATGCTTAAAATAAATTTTAAAAAAATTAAAAGCCTTTTTTT
>NW_024529626.1:0-768 GCF_017590135.1 Pyrgilauda ruficollis | reverse complement strand
AAAAAAATCGGTCTGGATAAAGAGAAACCAAATTAAAGCATAAAACCTCTTGATTCACCAAGAGATGGAGGAGTATACTCAGCATTTCCACTTGCAAAGGTCTGAGGACAAAAGGCAGACTCTCCTCTCACCTGCAGCAGAAAGCCACATAAGCTGAGGAACATCGCGTTTGTCCCTTGTTGAACACGGTTATTGGGAGCTATGCCCAAATGCAAAGAGGCTACCAAGGCAACACATCTCAAGCACTTGACAGGCCAACGAGCAGCTAAGATGACAAGAAACCTTGTGGTGTAACAAAAGCAGATCAACTCTGACTGAGACATCGGCCCTTGCCCCTAACTGAAGGGGACTTCTCCAGAATCCCAACAGTCAGAGAACCTGGCTCTTAACTCACTGAGCCTCTTCACACATTTAAACTACAACCACTGAAACTAAGGAAATTTGCAGGGAAAATAATACATTTTTAATTATAAAAGAAAGAGTTTGGGAAAAAGATTTTTATCATGTATTGGACCAAGCAATAGAGATGTGGGAGCAGGGGTGACAAGTTTCAGGCACAGACGCTTCCTGCGTCCTCAGTGCTATGCTGATGTGCTTTGCTGTTGTAGGGCTTCCCACCAACCTGCAGTGGTTGTCCCTCTATCATTACTGCACACAGAGGAGACAGCACAGCCTGAGCTGGCAAGCCATAAGAGAGTTAAACGCACACTGTACACCAATTAGAAAAACTCTACAGTTAAAATCAGCTGCAATTCCAAGGTAAAAAAA
>NW_024529625.1:0-768 GCF_017590135.1 Pyrgilauda ruficollis | reverse complement strand
TGGTGAGAGGTTTCAGTCTGAGGAGTTCTGCTGTAGCTGGAAAAGTGGCTTCAGCTCCAGCATGGGCAAAGTGCTGAAATATCCCAGGATTTCCCTCCAGCATTCCCTGCAAATTCCTGTGGGCACCAGGACGACTTGGGGTTTGGAAAAATGTCTTTGTGTCCTGGGGCTGAGCAGAGATTCTGCACTTGCTTTGCCTGGGACACCTTTGGTACATCCAGCAAAACCAGGCTAGCATTCCTGCTGGGAAACATCCCCCTGCAGTGCAGGGGAGGCTGTTTGTCCTTGCAAATACAGCCCTGCCTGGGGGTGTCCTCGTGCTGCATCTTCAGTATTCTGTAACACCTGAGAAGTGCTGCAGTATTCCATGGGGAGCTGCTTCCCGCGGGGATTTTTCATGGAAAGAGACCTTGGTTGGGAGAAGCAGTTACAGGAGAGCTCAGACCACAGCAGGGAATTCCCAAATGCACTCGTTGCACCAAAACTGACAAGGGAAATGGGATTTTTTTTTTAAGTGCAAGAATTAACTTCAAACACATAATCAAAGCAGTGATGAGAATGCTGATGAGAATGAGAAAGCTCCAGCTTGGAAAAGAATTTGAAAAGCAAATGTACAAAAGCAAATCAAGTTTAAAGCCTCTTTCATCAATGGATTGGGTGGTTTGGGGTTTTTTAAAATTATTTTGTTGTTTGGTGGCTTTTGAGGGCTTGTAGGTTCTCCTAGGCCAGGTGGATTGAACAGGAGCAGTGAAACTGGAAGTGCTGGGT
>NW_024529624.1:0-768 GCF_017590135.1 Pyrgilauda ruficollis | reverse complement strand
TTTTTTTTCCTCCATGATCAAAAGGAATTTCAGAATGATGTCCCGCACTCAGATGAAAGCAAAGTTTGATGTTCTGAAGTGCTAAACTTTTCTGCTTTGACCTGCACGATTGAGATGAAGGAGAAATTTGTCTGTAGTAATTAACATGACAAATAACTGTGAATGGGAACTTGCTGTTCTGAATGACAGCGTTGTCTTCTGCTTCAGGGTGAGAAACCCAGGGCCAGGATCCTGGCGATGTATCCCTTGCTTCCATCTGACTCTTAACAGGTTTGAAAATCCCTGTCTCTCACCTGATGGAGACAAGAATGGAGGGGAGTGTCCTGCAGGAGCACAGCACCTTCAGATGCATCCTGCTACATGCTGCAAGATATTGCAGGGGTGGGGGGGAGAAGAGCTGATTGCCCAGAAAAAGAATAATCACCAGTGATTAAAGGTATTTCATGAGCCCTGCCTTTCATGCTGACAGTTCTGCTATAATCATTCCCAGCATACTGCTCTGCTTCTGTGCGTATTCATCTGTTGCCAATTGCCTTGTAGTTACTTTGTGAGTGTGTTAGTTGGGGACTCTTCTCTTGTTCTTTGTTTTCACAGCCCTCAAACGCAAGGGATCCTATGAGCAGGATCCTGGATGCTTTGAGGCACCTAATAAATAATTGCTAGCATTCCAATACCCGAACTATGCTTTGCAGTATCAGGAAGCCTGTACAGCAAGGAGATAACTGATATTAGCTAATTGTTATTGAGTGGCTTTCAGGCAATAGATCA
>NW_024529623.1:0-768 GCF_017590135.1 Pyrgilauda ruficollis | reverse complement strand
CCGTGCCCGCCCCTCCCCCTCACCGCCAGCACGGCGCCGTCGCTGATGACGAGATACCCGGCCTGGGCCGGCACGCGCTCCAGGCCCTGCGCCAGCGCCGCCTGCAACCGCAGCCGCCGGCACGGACCGGTGGGAACCGGTATGGACCGGTGTAAACCCAGTATAAACCAGTGTAAACCCGTGTGAACCGGTATGGACCGGTACGGACCGGTATGGACCAGTATGGACCGGTACGGACCGGTGGGAACCGGTACAAACCAGTATGGACCGGTGGGAACCGGTATGGACCGGTATGGACCGGTATAAACCAGTACGGACCGGTACGGACCGGTGGGAACCAGTATAGACCGGTATGGACCGGTACGGACCGGTATGGACCAGTACAAACCAGTACGGACCGGTATAAACCAGTATAAACCAGTGTAAACCGGTGTAAACCAGTATAGACCGGTACGGACCAGTATAAACCAGTATAAACCAGTATGGACCGGTGTGCACCGGTACCGACCAGTACGGACCAGTATAAACCAGTATAAACCGGTACGGACCAGTGCGAACTAGTGTAAACCGGTATGGACCAGTACGGACGGGTACGGACCAGTGTAAACCAGTACGGACCGGTACCGACCAGTACGGACCAGTACAGGGCTCTACAGACCAGCATAAACCAGTAAGGGCTGGTTTGGGCAGTGACGTCACAGCAGGGACCCCCCCACCCCCCAGTGACCCTCAGGAGCCGCTGACCAGTACGGACCAGTACAAACCAGT
>NW_024529622.1:0-17537 GCF_017590135.1 Pyrgilauda ruficollis | reverse complement strand
ACACTGGGGCTGTACTGGTTATACTGGTGGCACTGGTGGCACTGGGGGCGACGGCACACAGGAATCCCAGGATCAGGGCAGGGATCGGGAACAGCTCTGGGGGATCCTGGGAGGATCCCCTGGGAACGGGATCCAGGACAATTCCCTGGGAACGGTATCCAGGAGAATTCCCTGGGAACGGTGGGAACGGGATCCAGGAGAATTCCCTGAGAACGGGATCCAGGGAGGATTCCCTGGGAATGGGATCCAGGAGGATTCCCTGGGAACGGGATCCGGGAGAATTCCCTGGGAGCGGGATCCAGGAGAATTCCCTGGGAACGGGATCCAGGAGAATTCCCTGGGAGCGGGATCCAGAAGGATTCCCTGGGAACAGGATCCAGGGAGAATTCCCTGGGAACGGGATCCAGGAGAATTCCCTGGGAAAGGATCCTGGGAGGATTCCCTGGGAACAGGATCCAGGGAGAATTCCCTGGGAATGGGATCCAGGGAGGATTCCCTGGGAATGAGATCCAGGGAGGATTCCAGTGAAGGGCCAGGAGGATTCCCTGGGAACGGGATCTTGGGAGGATTCCCTGGGAACGGGATCCAGGGAGGATTCCCTGGGAATGGGATCCAGGAGGATTCCCTGGGAACAGGATCCAGGAGGATTCCTGTGAAGGAGATTCCGCTGGGAAAGGGATCCTGGATGGATTCTGCCGGAAGGGATCCCGGAAGGATTCCAGAATTCCCAGTTCCAGGTTTGATCCCATCTCCTTTCCCTCCCGCAGAGCAAAGACCGGGACAGGAAGACGGGACAGCTCCGGAGCTAGGCCGGGAATTCCAGCCGGGAATTCCAGCCGGGAATCCCAGCCGGAGCAGGGAAAGCCACGCTGGCGGATTCCCGGATCCAGGGACGTTTTCCTGCCGGATCCCGCGGGAAGAGCGGCACCGACATTCCAGCGGATCCCACGGGACACAGGGGATGTGCCGGAATTCCGGGATATCCAGGGAATGCACCCACAGAGCCCCAGGGACGGCGGAGCCGCTCCGGGAACCCTCGGGAATTCCTGCCCCGGGATTCCGGATCACAGAACACTTGGATCACTCGGATCCTCAGGAATCCCCGTCCCGGGATTCTGGATCACAGAGCACTTGGATCTCTGGGATCTGCTCTGGGATTCCTCGGGAATTCCTGCCCTGGGATTCTGGATCATGGAACACTTGGATCTCTGGGATCCACTTCGGAAATCCTCAGGAATTCCCGTCCTGGGATTTTGGATCACAGAACACTTGGATCACTCAGATCCTCAGGAATCCCCGTCCCAGGATTCTGGATCATGGAACACTTGGATCCTCAGGAATCCCTGTCCCAGGATTCTGGATCACGGAACACTTGGATCACTCAGATCCTCAGGAATCCCTGTCCCAGGATTTTGGATCACAGAACACTTGGATCACTCGGATCCTCAGGAATTCCTGTCCCGGGATCCTGATCGGAGCACTTGGATCTCTTGGATCCACTTGGGCATCCCTGCCCCAGGACTCCTGCGCACGGAACACTGGGATCTCCTGGATCCGCTCCAGGAATCCCTGGGAATCCCTGCCCACGGAACACTTGGATCTCCCACAGCTCTTTGGGAATCCTCAGGAATCCCCACCTTGGGATCCATGGATGCTCACGGAACACTTGGATCTCTGGGATCCACCCCGAAAATCCCTGCCCTGGAATCCATGGATGCTCAAAGGAACCTTTGGATCTCCCAGATGCACCCGGGAATCCTGGGGAATCCTGCCCTGGGATTCCTGCTCATGGAACACTTGGATCTCCTGGAGCTGCTCCAGGAATCCCTGGGATTCCCTGCCCTGCGATCCATGGATGCTCATGGAACTTTTGGCTCTCCCAGAGCCACTTCCTGGATCCACTTCCTGCTTGGAGCCGCTTGATTCCTGAATTGATCCTGGGATCGATCCCTGAACTGATCCTGGAGTTAATCCAGGAACTGATCCTGGAGTTAATCCCGGAACTGATCCTGGAATTGATCCCGGAACTGATCTCCTGGAATCAATCCCGGAACTGATCCTGGAATCAATCCCTGAACTGATCCTGGAGTTAATCCCGGAACTGACCCT
The DNA here is from genome assembly GCF_017590135.1 of Pyrgilauda ruficollis. Taxonomy (NCBI): domain Eukaryota; kingdom Metazoa; phylum Chordata; class Aves; order Passeriformes; family Passeridae; genus Pyrgilauda; species Pyrgilauda ruficollis. The sequence goes on along the minus strand of NW_024529622.1, from coordinate 15,428 downwards.
GGAATCAATCCCTGAACTGATTCTGGAATTGGTCCCGGAACTGATCCTGGAATTGATCCCAGAACTGATCCTGGAAGCGATCCCTGAACTGATCCTGGAATCGATCCCAGAACTGATCCTGGAATCAATCCCTGAACTGATCCTGGAGTTAATCCCGGAACTGACCCTGGAATCAATCCCTGAACTGATTCTGGAATTGGTCCCGGAACTGATCCTGGAATTGATCCCAGAACTGATCCTGGAAGCGATCCCTGAACTGATCCTGGAATCGATCCCAGAACTGATCCTGGAATCAATCCCTGAACTGATCCTGGAACCGATCCCTGAACTGATCCCAGAACAGATCCCGGCACCGATCCCTCAGCGCGGGTGCAGGGGCTGCATTTTTTGGGAATTATCAATCACATGCTGGAATTTCATGTTGTTGATGTGGGAATTAATTAAATCCATATTTTGTGTCATTTATTGGGAATCTGGGTCGTGGTCCTTGAGGGAATTCCTTCCTTTTCCCTTTTCCTTTCCTCTTGTCCCTTTCCCTGTCCCCTTTTCGCTTCTCCTTTCCCTTTTTCCATTTCCCTTTCCCTATTTTTCCCTTCCCCTTTTCCTTTCTTCTTTTCAATTTCTCTTTCTCCTTTCCCTTCTCCTTTCCTATTTCCGCTTTCCCCTTTCCTGTCCCCTTTTCCCTTTCCCATTTTCCTTTCCCTTTTTCTTTTCCCTTTCCCTTCCCCTTTTTCTTTTCCCTTTCCTTTCCCCTTTCCCTTTTCTTTTTCCCTTTCCTCTTCCCCTTTTTCCCCTTTTCCCTTTCCTTTTCCCTTTCCCATTTCCCCTTTCCTTTTCCTTTCCCTTCCCCTTTCCCTTTTCCTTTTCCTTCCCCTTTCTCTTTTCCCTTTTTCTTTTCCCTTTCCTTTTCCTTTCCCTTTTTCCTTTCCCTTTTCCTTTTCCCATTTCCCTTTTCCTTTCCCTTTCTCTTTTCCCTTTTTCTTTTCCCTTTCCTTTTCTTTCCCTTTTTCTTTTCCCTTTCCTTTTCCTTTCCCTTTTTCCTTTCCCTTTTCCTTTTCCCATTTCCCTTTTCCTTTCCCTTTCTCTTTTCCCTTTTTCTTTTCCCTTTCCTTTTCCTTTCCCTTTTCCCCTTTCCCTTTTCCCCTTTCCCTTTTCCCTTTCCCATTTCCCTACCCTTTCCCTTCCCCTTTTCCTTTTCCTTTTCCCTTTCCTTTCCCTTTTCCCTTTCCCATTTCCCTTTCCCTTTTCCTATTTTCCTTTCCATTTTCCCTTTTCCTTTCCCTTTCCTTTCCCTTTCCCCTTTTTCTTTCCCCTTTTTTCCCTCTTCCCTTTCCTTTTCCCTTTCCCATTTCCCCTTTCCCTTTCCTTTTCCTTTCCCTTTTCCCATTTCCCTTTTCCTTTCTCTTTTCCCTTTTTCTTTTCCCTTTCCTTTCCCCGTTCCCTTTTTCTTTTCCCTTTTCCCTTTTTCTTTTCCCTTTCCCCTTCCTCTTTTCCCTATCCCGGAACTGATCCTGGAATCAATCCCGGAACTGATCCTGGAATCAATCCCTGAACTGATCCTGGAGTTAATCCCGGAACTGACCCTGGAATCAATCCCTGAACTGATTCTGGAATTGGTCCCGGAACTGATCCTGGAATTGATCCCAGAACTGATCCTGGAAGCGATCCCTGAACTGATCCTGGAATCGATCCCAGAACTGATCCTGGAATCAATCCCTGAACTGATCCTGGAATCAATCCCGGAACTGATCCTGGAATCGATCCCAGAACTGATCCTGGAATTAATCCCTGAACTGATCCTGGAATCAATCCCTGAACTGATCCCGGAACCGATCCCTGAACTGATCCCAGAACAGATCCCGGCACCGATCCCTCAGCGCGGGTGCAGGGGCTGCATTTTTTGGGAATTATCAATCACATGCTGGAATTTCATGTTGTTGATGTGGGAATTAATTAAATCCATATTTTGTGTCATTTATTGGGAATCTGGGTCGTGGTCCTTGAGGGAATTCCTTCCTTTTCCCTTTTCCTTTCCTCTTGTCCCTTTCCCTGTCCCCTTTTCGCTTCTCCTTTCCCTTTTTCCATTTCCCTTTCCCTATTTTTCCCTTCCCCTTTTCCTTTCTTCTTTTCAATTTCTCTTTCTCCTTTCCCTTCTCCTTTCCTATTTCCGCTTTCCCCTTTCCTGTCCCCTTTTCCCTTTCCCATTTTTCTTTTCCCTTTCCCTTTCCTTTCCCTTTTCCCCTTTCCCTTTTCCCCTTTCCCTTTTCCCTTTCCCATTTCCCTACCCTTTCCCTTCCCCTTTTCCTTTTCCTTTTCCCTTTCCTTTCCCTTTTCCCTTTCCCATTTCCCTTTCCCTTTTCCTATTTCCTTTTCCTTCCCCTTTCTCTTTTCCCTTTTTCTTTTCCCTTTCCTTTTCCTTTCCCTTTTTCCTTTCCCTTTTCCTTTTCCCATTTCCCTTTTCCTTTCCCTTTCTCTTTTCCCTTTTTCTTTTCCCTTTCCCTTTTCCCTTTCCTTTCCCTTTCCCCTTTTTCTTTCCCCTTTTTTCCCTCTTCCCTTTCCTTTTCCCTTTCCCATTTCCCCTTTCCCTTTCCTTTTCCTTTCCCTTTTCCCATTTCCCTTTTCCTTTCTCTTTTCCCTTTTTCTTTTCCCTTTCCTTTCCCCGTTCCCTTTTTCTTTTCCCTTTTCCCTTTTTCTTTTCCCTTTCCCCTTCCTCTTTTCCCTTTTCTTTCCCCTTTTTTCCCTTTTCCCTTTCCTTTTCCTTTTCCCATTTCCCATTTCCCATTTCCCCTTTCCCTTTTCCCTCTCCCATTCCCACAGGTCATTCCCAGCCAGCACTGACATTCCCTGTGCCAGAAGGAGCAGGTAAAACCCAGGAATTTGGGGAAACCTGGGAAAATGAACCCCAGCACTTCCAAAGTTCCCCCTGCGGGATCCCAAGCCAACGGGATGTTTCCAAATCCGGGATGTTCCCAAATCCGTGTGCCAAGGGCAGGGAAAGGGCAGAGTGAGGGAAATGCTGGGAATGTGGGGCAGCAGGAGAGGGCAGTGGGAGCTGTCCCTGCCCATGGAAAGGGATGATCCCTAAAATCCCTTTCAATCAAAACCATTCCAGGATTCCCTGGACAGCCCTGGAATTATCCCAGGCCAGGCTGGAGCATCCCAGGATAGCCAAACCATCCCTGCCTATGGAATGGGAGGATCCCTAAATCCTGTTCATCCCAAACCATTCCAGGATTTCATGGACACCCCTGGAATTGTCCCCGGCCAGGTTGGAGCAGTTTGGGGCAGCCGAGCCATCCCTGCCTATGGAATGGGGCAATCCCTAAATCCCGTCCATCCCAAAGCTTCCAGGAGTCCCTGGCGCCTTCGGAGCACTTCCAGCCCCCATTCCCAGTAAATCCCAGTCCCCATTCCCAATTCCTGGCCATTCCCAGTGACTCCCAGCCCCCATTCCCAATTCCTGGCCATTCCCAGTGACTCCAAATCCCCATTCCCAATTCCTGACCATTCCCAGTGACTCCCAGCCCCCATTCCCAATTCCTGACCATTCCCAGTGACTCCCAGCCCCCATTCCCAATTCCTGACCATTCCCAGTGACTCCCAGCCCCCATTCCGAATTCCTGGACATTCCTGGTGACTCCCAGCCCCCATTCCCAATCCCTGGCCATTCCCAATGAATTCCAGTCCCCATTCCCAGTGAACCCCAGTCCCCATTCCTAATTTCTGACTATTCCCAGTGACTCCCAGTCCTCATTCCCAATTCCTGGCCATTCCCAGTAAATCCCAGTCCCCATTCCCAGTGACTCCCAGTCCTCATTCCAAATTCCTGACCATTCCCAGTGACTCCCAGTCCCCATTCCCAGTTCCTGACCTTTCCCAGTGAATCCCAGCCCCCATTCCCAATCCCTGGCCATTCCCAATGAATTCCAGTCCCCATTCCCAGTGAACCCCAGTCCCCATTCCTAATTTCTGACTATTCCCAGTGACTCCCAGTCCTCATTCCCAATTCCTGGCCATTCCCAGTAAATCCCAGTCCCCATTCCCAGTGACTCCCAGTCCTCATTCCAAATTCCTGACCATTCCCAGTGACTCCCAGTCCCCATTCCCAGTTCCTGACCTTTCCCAGTGAATCCCAGCCCCCATTCCCAATCCCTGGCCATTCCCAATGAATTCCAGTCCCCATTCCCAGTGAACCCCAGTCCCCATTCCTAATTTCTGACTATTCCCAGTGACTCCCAGTCCTCATTCCCAATTCCTGGCCATTCCCAGTAAATCCCAGTCCCCATTCCCAGTGACTCCCAGTCCTCATTCCAAATTCCTGACCATTCCCAGTGACTCCCAGTCCCCATTCCCAGTTCCTGACCTTTCCCAGTGAATCCCAGCCCCCATTCCCAATCCCTGGCCATTCCCAATGAATTCCAGTCCCCATTCCCAGTGAACCCCAGTCCCCATTCCTAATTTCTGACTATTCCCAGTGACTCCCAGTCCTCATTCCCAATTCCTGGCCATTCCCAGTAAATCCCAGTCCCCATTCCCAGTGACTCCCAGTCCTCATTCCAAATTCCTGACCATTCCCAGTGACTCCCAGTCCCCATTCCCAGTTCCTGACCTTTCCCAGTGAATCCCAGCCCCCATTCCCAATCCCTGGCCATTCCCAATGAATTCCAGTCCCCATTCCCAGTGATGGGCTCTGGGATTGGGATCAGAACTGGGATGGGCTCTGGGATTGGGATCAGAACTGGGATGGGATCTGGGATCTGAACTGGGATGGGCTCTGGGATTGGGATCAGAACTGGGATAAGACTCAGATCCAGGACAGAACTATAAGCCCCAGGACCAGGATTCCCGTGGGATTCCCTGAGCCCCCGATCCCGCCTGATTCCCCTGGAATATCCAAAGGCGCTGGCACAGAGTGGGGCTGGGAATGTATCTGGGATTGGGATCAGAACTGGGATAAGACTCAGATCCAGGACAGAACTATAAGCCCCAGGACCAGGATTCCCGTGGGATTCCCTGAGCCCCCGATCCCGCCTGATTCCCCTGGAATATCCAAAGGCGCTGGCACAGAGTGGGGCTGGGAATGTGGGAGGACTGGAGAGGGAGAAGGATTCCCAGGAAAAGGATGCCGGGTCCATGGGAAGAAAATCAGGGAATTGCAGAGCTTGGAAAAGCCCCTGGAGCCTCCAAATCCACCCCCAGCCACAGGGATGGGAATTCCAGCTGGGAATGAGGATTCCAGCCCAGAATTCCAGCTCTTTCCAGGGGAATAGTCCCGAAAATCCCAACTCGAGGCTGTTCCCTCTGGTCCTGTCCCTGTTCCCTGCCTTTCCCAGCCCTGGCTGTCCCCACCCCCTCCCCGGGCTCAGCTGGAGCAGGGAAGAGGCTCCAGATCCGGCTGGGAATACCACGGGAATTGCAGCATTCCCTGATCCCACAGATCCCGAGGGGCTCCCGTCCCCTTTTCCCGGCTCCTGGTCCTTCCCCAGCTTCCCCATCCCATTCCCGGCTCATTCCCGGCTCCATCCCTGCCCCCGCCGGGGCCTGGCCAGGGATTTTCCGGGACATTTTTGCTCCATGAAATCAGCGGAGGCTCCTGGATCCGCACGTCCCGGCCTTGGCTCCCGCGGGATTGGCCCCGAGCCCGCTCCCGCTGCCAGCCCGGCTCCTGGAATTCAGGAATTCAGGAATTCGGGCCAGCGGCCCGGGATGGCTCCGCACCGGAGGAATTTTGGGATCCGCGGCCATCCCGGGCTCGCTCCAAGGGCCGGGAGCTGCTCCCGATTTCCCTGCGGGCCCGGGAGACCCAAACTGGGAAAGGAAGCTCCAAACCGGGAATTCTGGCCAGCCTGGAGGCTCCTGGGAGGAGATTCTGCCTCATTCCCAGCTCCCGGGGCAGATCCAGCAGGGATTGCCCCGGGAATCAGCCTCTGGAATGTCCCCATGGAGCTGCCCGGGGCCAGCAGCCCCTCCAGATCCAGGGAATCCGGGAATTCCTGGGGCTGGAAAATCCCTGGGGACGGGGATTCCATCCCAGCCCTGTCCCCATCCCACATCCACAGGGATGGGAAATCCTGGGAGTGGGGATTTCAGGGAGAATATTCCCAAAAATCCCACTCTGGACAGCTTTGGGGGTGCCAGGGCAGGGATAAGGATCCGGGCGTTCCCAAATCCCGCCGTGCTGGGAAGGTGAGGTTCCCCCAGCTGCCAGAATTCCCAAAAATCCCTTCCATATTCCAGGAGAGCTGCAGAGGGGTTTGGGATGCAGGCTGGAAGGACAAGACCCAGGGAATGGCTTCCCATGGAATACTGGGATTTTGGGATGGAATTCCCAGAGATCCCTGGAACACCCTGGGACAGTGGGAGCTGTCCCTGCCCATGGAAAGGGATGATCCCTAAAATCCCTTTCAATCAAAACCATTCCAGGATTCCCTGGACAGCCCTGGAATTATCCCAGGCCAGGCTGGAGCATCCCAGGATAGCCAAACCATCCCTGCCTATGGAATGGGAGGATCCCTAAATCCTGTTCATCCCAAACCATTCCAGGATTTCATGGACACCCCTGGAATTGTCCCCGGCCAGGTTGGAGCAGTTTGGGGCAGCCGAGCCATCCCTGCCTATGGAATGGGGCAATCCCTAAATCCCGTCCATCCCAAAGCTTCCAGGAGTCCCTGGCGCCTTCGGAGCCCTTCCAGCCCCCATTCCCAGTGACTCCCAGCCCCCATTCCCAGTAAATCCCAGTCCCTATTCCCAGCAAATCCCACTCCCTATTTGCAAGGAACCCCAGTCCTCATTCCCAGTTCCTGGCCATTCCCATTCCCAGTGACTCCCAGCCCTCATTCCGAATTCCTGGCCATTCCCAGTGACTCCCAGTCCCCATTCCCAGTTCCTGACCTTTCCCAGTGACTCCCAGCCCCCATTCCCAATCCCTGGCCATTCCCAGTGACTCCCAGTCCCCATTCCCAGTTCATGACCTTTCCCAGTGACTCCCAGACCCCGTCCCCAATGCCTGACCCTTCATATTCCCAAAAATCCCACTCTGGACAGCTTTGGGGGTGCCAGGGCAGGGATAAGGATCCGGGCGTTCCCAAATCCCGCCGTGCTGGGAAGGTGAGGTTCCCCCAGCTGCCAGAATTCCCAAAAATCCCTTCCATATTCCAGGAGAGCTGCAGAGGGGTTTGGGATGCAGGCTGGAAGGACAGGACCCAGGGAATGGCTTCCCATGGAATACTGGGATTTTGGGATGGAATTCCCAGAGATCCCTGGAACACCCTGGGATAGTGGGAGCTGTCCCTGCCCATGGAAAGGGATGATCCCTAAAATCCCTTTCAATCAAAACCATTCCAGGATTCCCTGGACAGCCCTGGAATTATCCCAGGCCAGGCTGGAGCATCCCAGGATAGCCAAACCATCCCTGCCTATGGAATGGGAGGATCCCTAAATCCTGTTCATCCCAAACCATTCCAGGATTTCATGGACACCCCTGGAATTGTCCCCGGCCAGGTTGGAGCAGTTTGGGGCAGCCGAGCCATCCCTGCCTATGGAATGGGGCAATCCCTAAATCCCGTCCATCCCAAAGCTTCCAGGAGTCCCTGGCGCCTTCGGAGCCCTTCCAGCCCCCATTCCCAGTGACTCCCAGCCCCCATTCCCAGTAAATCCCAGTCCCTATTCCCAGCAAATCCCACTCCCTATTTGCAAGGAACCCCAGTCCTCATTCCCAGTTCCTGGCCATTCCCATTCCCAGTGACTCCCAGCCCTCATTCCGAATTCCTGGCCATTCCCAGTGACTCCCAGTCCCCATTCCCAGTTCCTGACCTTTCCCAGTGACTCCCAGCCCCCATTCCCAATCCCTGGCCATTCCCAATGAATTCCAGTCCCCATTCCCAGTGAACCCCAGCCCCCATTCCCAATTCCTGGCCATTCCCAGTGACTCCCAGCCCCCATTCCCGGTGACTCCCAGCCCCCATTCCCGGTGACTCCCAGCCCCCACTATTCCCAACGAACGCCGGCCATTCCCGGCCCCTGGAATGAGCTGCCAGGCTCCCACCTGATCCATCAGCAGCTGCTCCCGGCCATTCCCGGCCCGCACCTGCAATTCCTGCCGGGAACCACATGTGACCCCTCCTGTGATCCCTGATTTATTCCCTGCCAGCGCTCTCCCCCTCCTCGCCAATGCCTGCCAGCTGGGAATCGCCCCCCCCCCACCGCATCCCAAAAAAAACCCATCCCAAAGAACGCCGGGGGCGCATCCCAGACAAGCCCGGCGGTCCCGGAGCTCCCCCGCTGTTTTCCATCCCGCCTTTCCCGGTTTTCCCCCCCCGGCGCCGCGCCCCCCTCCCCGCTCTCCAGGCGCTTCCCGAGGCCGCTCCAGGTGCGGCGGGAGCGCTGGGAAGCGCCGGCCCCGCGCCGCCTCCCCCGTGTCCGTCTGCGGCGGGAGCAGGAAGCCAAATCCGCCTCTGGAATTCTTCACTCGCTCCTCGTTGCCGGCTCCCGCGGGATGCCGGGGTCAGGCTCCCTCTCCCGCTCTCCCGGTTTTCCCTGGATGAGCTCGGGTTACAATGCCGGCTCTGTTCCCGCCCGGGCCCCCGGCGAGCCCTAATCCCGCTCCGCTGGCTCCCGGATTGATTTCGGGGATTTGGGATCGTTCCCGGCTTTTCCTGCGCCTCCCCGGCTTTCTCCGGGCCTCCGCAGAGAGGTTTTGTCCCGGAGAAATGGGGAAAACGGGAATGGAGCGCACGGGGAAGGATGGGGAACTGGGAAACGGGATGTGGGGAACTGGGAAATGGGATGTGGGGAACCAAATCCACCCCCAGCCACAGGGATGGGAATTCCAGCTGGGAATGAGGATTCCAGCCCAGAATTCCAGCTCTTTCCAGGGGAATAGTCCCGAAAATCCCAACTCGAGGCTGTTCCCTCTGGTCCTGTCCCTGTTCCCTGCCTTTCCCAGCCCTGGCTGTCCCCACCCCCTCCCCGGGCTCAGCTGGAGCAGGGAAGAGGCTCCAGATCCGGCCGGGAATACCACGGGAATTGCAGCATTCCCTGATCCCACAGATCCCGAGGGGCTCCCGTCCCCTTTTCCCGGCTCCTGGTCCTTCCCCAGCTTCCCCATCCCATTCCCGGCTCATTCCCGGCTCCATCCCTGCCCCCGCCGGGGCCTGGCCAGGGATTTTCCGGGACATTTTTGCTCCATGAAATCAGCGGAGGCTCCTGGATCCGCACGTCCCGGCCTTGGCTCCCGCGGGATTGGCCCCGAGCCCGCTCCCGCTGCCAGCCCGGCTCCTGGAATTCAGGAATTCAGGAATTCGGGCCAGCGGCCCGGGATGGCTCCGCACCGGAGGAATTTTGGGATCCGCGGCCATCCCGGGCTCGCTCCAAGGGCCGGGAGCTGCTCCCGATTTCCCTGCGGGCCCGGGAGACCCAAACTGGGAAAGGAAGCTCCAAACCGGGAATTCTGGCCAGCCTGGAGGCTCCTGGGAGGAGATTCTGCCTCATTCCCAGCTCCCGGGGCAGATCCAGCAGGGATTGCCCCGGGAATCAGCCTCTGGAATGTCCCCATGGAGCTGCCCGGGGCCAGCAGCCCCTCCAGATCCAGGGAATCCGGGAATTCCTGGGGCTGGAAAATCCCTGGGGACGGGGATTCCATCCCAGCCCTGTCCCCATCCCACATCCACAGGGATGGGAAATCCTGGGAGTGGGGATTTCAGGGAGAATATTCCCAAAAATCCCACTCTGGACGGCTTTGGGGGTGCCAGGGCAGGGATACGGATCCGGGCGTTCCCAAATCCCGCCGTGCTGGGAAGGTGAGGTTCCCCCAGCTGCCAGAATTCCCAAAAATCCCTTCCATATTCCAGGAGAGCTGCAGAGGGGTTTGGGATGCAGGCTGGAAGGACAGGACCCAGGGAATGGCTTCCCATGGAATACTGGGATTTTGGGATGGAATTCCCAGAGATCCCTGGAACACCCTGGGATAGTGGGAGCTGTCCCTGCCCATGGAAAGGGATGGGGAAATGGGATGGGAGAACTGGGAAATGGGAAAGAGGGAAATTGGATGTGGGGGACTGGGAAATGGGAAGTGGAGAAAAGAATCTGGGGAAACGGGATATGGGGAAAGGGATGTGGGGAAATGGGATATCCGGAACTGGGAAATGGGATATGGGGAAGTGGGATAGGGAAATGGGATATGGGGAACTGAGAAATGGGAGATGGGATTGGGGACATGGGATGTGAGGAACTGGGAAATGGGATGTGAGGAACTGGATATGGGGAAATGGGATATGGGGAAATGGGATACGGAACTGGAAAATGGGATATGGGGAAGTGAGATGTGAGGAAAGGGATATGGGGAATGGGATATGGGGAATGGGATATGGGGATATGGGGAATGGGATACGGGGAATGGGATACGGGGAAATGGGAAACTGGGAAATGGGATATGGGGAATGGGATATGGGGAAGTGGGATATGGGGATGTGGGGAAAGGAATATGGGGATATGGGAAATGGGATGTGGGAAAAAGGAAAAGGAATGTGGGGAATGGGATATGGGGAAACTGGGATATGGGGAAATAGGGTATGGGGAAATGGGATATGAGATATGGAAAATGGGATGTGGGGAAATGGGACATGGGGAACTGGGATAAGGAACTGGGAAATGGGATATGGGGAAATGGGATATGGGGAACTGGGAAAAGGGATACAGGGAAATGGGGAACTAACTGGTGAATGGGATGTGGGGAATGGGATATGGGGAATTGCGATGTGGGGAAAGGGATGTAGGGAACCAGGAAATGGGATGTGGGGAACTGGGAAATGGGATGGGAGAACTGGGAAATGGGAAAGAGGGAAATCGGATGTGGGGAAAGGGATGTAGGGAACTGGGAAATGGGAAAAAGGGAAATTGGATGTGGGGAAATGGGAAAGAGGGAAATGGGATGGGAGAACTGGGAAATGGGAAAGAGGGAAATTGGATGTGGGGGACTGGGAAATGGGAAGTGGAGAAAAGAATCTGGGGAAACGGGATATGGGGAAAGGGATGTGGGGAAATGGGATATCCAGAACTGGGAAATGGGATATGGGGAAGTGGGATAGGGAAATGGGATATGGGGAACTGAGAAATGGGAGATGGGATTGGGGACATGGGATGTGAGGAACTGGGAAATGGGGATATGGGAAATGGGATGTGGGGAACTGGGAAATGGGATGGGGGAACTGGGAAATGGGATAGAGGGAAATGGGACATGGGGAACTGGGAAATGGGAAGTGGAGAAAGGAATCTGGGGAACTGGGATATGGGGAAAGGGATGTGGGGAAATGGGATATCCGGAACTGGGAAATGGGATGTGGGGAACTGGGATATGGGAGAAGGGATGTGGGAAAATGGGATGGAGAACTGGGAAATGGGATGTGGGGAAATATGTGGGAAAATGGGAAATGGGATACGGAAAGAGGGACAGGGAAATGGGATATGAGGAAGTGTGAAAAGGGGAACTGGGAAATGGGATGGGCCACTGGGAAAAGGGCTGGGAATGTGCATCCAGGAGCCTGAGATCCCATGGATCCCATCAGCCAGGGATCCCATGGATCCCATCAGCCTGAGATCCCATGGATCCCATGAGCCTGAGATCCCATGGATCCCATGAGCCTGAGATCCCATGGATCCCATGGATCCCATGAGCCAGGGATCCCAGGGATCCCATGGATTCCATCAGCCTGAGATCCCATGGATCCCATCAGCCAGGGATCCCATGGATCCCATCAGCCAGGGATCCCATGGATCCCATCAGCCAGGGATCCCATGGATCCCATCAGCCTGAGATCCCATGGATCCCATGAGCCTGAGATCCCATGGATCCCATGAGCCTGAGATCCCATGGATCCCATGGATCCTGAGATCCCATGGATCCCATCAGCCAGAGATCCCATGGATCCCATGAGCCTGAGATCCCATGGATCCCATCAGCCGGAGATCCCATGGATCCCATCAGCCGGAGATCCCATGGATCCCATGGATCCTGAGATCCCATGGATCCCATCAGCCTGAGATCCCATGGATCCCATGAGCCATGGATCCCATGGATCCCATGAGCCTGAGATCCCATGGATCCCATCAGCCAGGGATCCCATGGATCCCATCAGCCAGGGATCCCATGGATCCCATCAGCCAGGGATCCCATGGATCCCATGGATCCTGAGATCCCATGGATCCCATCAGCCAGGGATGGAGCGTTTGGAATGCTGGAGCCACCTGCTCCGCGTGCCTCAGTTTCCCTCCGGCACAGAGCTTTCCAGGGCTTTGGGGGGGATCTCTTCCCAGGGAAGGATCCCAGAGCGGAGCACGGACACGGAGACCCACAGAATTCCAGGATGGACGGAAGAGGGGAGGGAAGGTTGGATCGGGATTTTCCCAGCTCCAGGTACGGGATTTCCATGGACAGGGACAACTCCCGTGATCCCAGAGTGCTCCAGCCTGGCCTGGGAATCTCCCAGGGATTCCCTGGAATTCCATTGGAATGGGATGATCCCATTCCCATGAGGCAGCTCCCATTATCCCGGGATGTTCCTGGGATGTTCCAGCCCTGGATTCTCTGGGAATTCCATCCCAAAATCCCCGTTTTCCATGGGAAGCCATTCCCTGTTTCCCATCCCTCCAGCCTGCATCCCAAACCCCTCTGCAGCTATCCCAGAATTCCCTGGAAAAGGCTCTGGAATTCTCCTGGAATTCCCAGCTCCCCGTGCACAATTCCCACCTTTCCCAGGTGGAATTCCCAGAAATCCCGGCTCATTCCCACCTTTCCCATGTGGAATTCCCGGAAATCCCTGCTCATTCCCACCTTTCCCAGGTGGAATTCCCAGAAATCCCTGCTCATTCCCACCTTTCCCAGGTGGAATTCCCAGAAATCCCTGCTCATTCCCACCTTTCCCAGGTTCTCATTTTTCCTCATTCAGCTTTTCCCTGGAATTCCCAGTTTTCCTGGGAATTCTCATTTTTCCTCATTCAGCTTTTCCCTGGAATTCCCAGTTTTCCTGGGAATTCTCATTTTTCCTCATTCAGCTTTTCCCTGGAATTCCCAGTTTTCCTGGGAATTCTCATTTTTCCTCATTCAGCTTTTCCCTGGAATTCCCAGTTTTCCTGGGAATTCTCATTTTTCCTCATTCAGCTTTTCCCTGGAATTCCCAGTTTTCCTGGGAATTCTCATTTTTCCTCATTCAGCTTTTCCCTGGAATTCCCAGTTTTCCTGGGAATTCTCATTTTTCCTCATTCAGCTTTTCCCTGGAATTCCCAGTTTTCCTGGGAATTCTCATTTTTCCTCATTCAGCTTTTCCCTGGAATTCCCAGTTTTCCTGGGAATTCTCATTTTTCCTCATTCAGCTTTTCCCTGGAATTCCCAGTTTTCCTGGGAATTCTCATTTTTCCTCATTCAGCTTTTCCCTGGAATTCCCAGTTTTCCTGGGAATTCTCATTTTTCCTCATTCAGCTTTTCCCTGGAATTCCCAGTTTTCCTGGGAATTCTCATTTTTCCTCATTCAGCTTTTCCCTGGAATTCCCAGTTTTCCTGGGAATTCTCATTTTTCCTCATTCAGCTTTTCCCTGGAATTCCCAGTTTTCCTGGGAATTCTCATTTTTCCTCATTCAGCTTTTCCCTGGAATTCCCGCTTTTCCTGGGAATTCTCATTTTTCCTCATTCAGCTTTTCCCTGGAATCCTCGGTTTTCCTGGGAATTCTCATTTTTCCTCATTCAGCTTTTCCCTGGAATCCTCGGTTTTCCTGGGAATTCTCATTTTTCCTCATTCAGCTTTTCCCTGGAATTCTCAGTTTTCCTGGGAATTCTCATTTTTCCTCATTCAGCTTTTCCCTGGAATCCTCGGTTTTCCTGGGAATTCTCATTTTTCCTCATTCAGCTTTTCCCTGGAATTCCCAGTTTTCCTGGGAATTCTCATTTTTCCTCATTCAGCTTTTCCCTGGAATTCTCATTTTTCCTTGGAATTCCCATTTTTCCTGGGAATTCCCATTTTTCCCGGGAGGCTGCTCTGCCTCGGGACGGAGTCTCAGTGATCCCACTCGGAAAATTCCGGGATTTGGGATCCTCGGGATGGGAATCCCCAGCACCTGCCACAGAAAAGCCTCAAAATTCCCAAAAAAAACCTCAAAATTCCCTTAAAAACACCTCAAAATTCCCAAAAAACCCCTCAAAATTCCCTTAAAAACGCCTCAAAATTCCCTAAAAAAAACCTCCTCAATATTCCCTAAAAAAACCTCAAAATTCCCTCAAAAAGACTTCAAAATTCCATTAAAAAGACCTCAAAACTCACAAAAAACCACCTCAAAGTCTTGAAAAAAACCCTCAAAATTCCCTAAAAAAGCACCTCAAAAATCCTCTAAAAACACACTGAAAATTCCCTAAAAAAACCTCAAAATTCCCTAAAAACCCCCCTCAAAACTCCCCAAAAAAAGCCTCAAAATCCCCTAAAAAGACTCTTCAAAACTCCTAAAAAACACCTCAAAAATCCATAAAAAATCCCTCAAAATTCCCTTAAATAAGACCTCAAAATTCCCTCAAGGAGCACCCCGAAATTCCCTAAAATCACCTGAAAACCCCTAAAAAACACCTCAAAAATCCATTACAAAAAAAATTTGAAAATTCCCTAAAAAACCCCTGAAAACTCCCTAAAATAACACCTCAAAATTCCCTAAAAAAAAACCCAAATCACCTAAAAAACATCTCAAAAATCCATTAAAAACCCTGAAAATTCCCTTCAAAAATCCATAAAAAAACCCTAAAAATTCCCTTTAAAATCCCCCAAAATCCATTTAAAAACCCCTGAAAATTCCCTTCAAAAACCCTCAAAACCCCACCAAAAAACCCCTGAAAATTCCCTTTAAAAACCCACTAAAAAACCCTGAAAATTCCTATTAAAACCCCCCAAAACCCACCCAAAAACCCTGAAAATTCCCTTTAAAAACCCTCAAAAACCCATAAAAAAACATCCCAGGACAAACTCGGATATTTTTTTTTTTCCCAAACCCCCCCACCCCCCAAAATCTTTCCGTGCTGCTTTTTCCTACCCATGGAAAATTTTAAAAAAACCCCAAAAAAAAATAAAAATCTTTCCCGGTGGAATCTTTCTCCAAGATTCCTGGCGTGCTGCTGGCTCCGGCAAATCCTTCCCCTCTCGCTCCGACTTTTCCATTCCCGACACCTCGGGAGCCGTTCCCGGCCTGGGGGGGGGGGCACAGCAACCCCTCCCCACCCCCACTTTATTTTTTGGGAATTTTTTCCTCTTGGAATTCTCTCCTTTCCAGGCTGGGAGGAACGTGCTGCTGCTTTGGGAGATTCCCAAATTGGGGCTTTAAATTGGGAATTCTTGGGATGGGAGAAACAGGGGTTTTCTGGGAATTTCATCCTAAAATCCTGATTTTCCATGGGTTCCATC
>NW_024529621.1:0-769 GCF_017590135.1 Pyrgilauda ruficollis | reverse complement strand
CGGGGTTCACTGGGAGGCACCCAGAGTTGTTCACAACATACAGCCAGGAGATTGGGTCCTAGTTAAGGAGTGGAAAGAAGCACCCCAGGTGGCAAAGCGGCGTGGACCTTTCCAAGTGTTACTGACCACAGAAACAGCCATCAAGACAGCTGAACACTTGTGGACCCATCACACTTGGGTCAAGGTCTCTGAGGCCCTGGAGATTTGGACATCATAGCTGGAGAAGAAGGATGGGAAGCCACTACTAACACTCTGCAGGAGTGGACTGGAGCAGAGGCCAACTCGGTCTTGCCTTCTAATCCCTTTTGTATTCAAAGACAGTTGGGGAATTACAGAGGTCTGGTATGGCCTTTTGTCCCTACCTTACCATGCCTATGGGGTTGCTACCGGCAGCAGGGCTATGGGGTCTTCTTGTAAGCAAACAAAGGGGCCAACCTGGTCTTGCCCTCCTTCCTTTGTATTATTTTCTTAAGGAAGCTGTCCCATTACTTTTTACGGTCTCTTGTGTACGTCCCTTCAACAGATGCTCGTAATTCTTCCTCATTAAAACATGAAAAAAAGCCCAACAGTTGTTGGGCTGGCTGGTGGAAGCTTGACTCTACTTTTTGGGAGTTTTGGTGTTTTTCTGGTTGTCTCTTGGTCTCTGCTTGAGAGTCAATCTCGTTTCCCCCAGCTTGGATGTTACAGTTCATTCTTTGGGTTCCTCTATTGGGCCTTTAACTTGGTTGGCATGAGTCCATCGCTGCTCTGCAGTTCGCACGGCTGATTC
>NW_024529620.1:0-769 GCF_017590135.1 Pyrgilauda ruficollis | reverse complement strand
TATAAAGCACTGATTTAAATAGGTTTTCAATCAAACCTCCTGGAAGGCAGTGACTCCTTTGCCTGCTAAATGCTGCACTAGGCATTCCCGTGTTTCATCCTGGAGCTATATTCAATCTGCTGGCAGCTTCCGAGGGCATGGATTTCTCTTTGAGTGCCTCTTAGTGTCACCACTGGGAGACATCAAGTTCTCAGGGTTAATTTGGTTTCTTTCCCAGGTTCCAGCCAGCAGCTGGGTTGATGGAGAGGATCCAGGCCATAGCTCAGAACGTGTCGGACATTGCAATAAAGGTGGATCAGATTCTCCGGAACAGCCTGCTGAATGGGAAAGGTCAGTGGCCCTGGGGGTCCCCGTGCCCCAAACCCCCTGTGTGTTATGCTTTGCCTGTGGGAAGGTCCAACCATGACAAATTTGGTAAAAGTCCCAGAAATGGAGGCTGATCTTGAGGCTGCCTTCCTTGGGAAACTCGTTCCAGCCAGGGGGGATGAGTGGTGACAAATCTGAATGGCTGTCAGGGATAAATGCTGGGGAATTAAATGCAAAATTAAAGGTGAGGAGCAGTGCCAGCACAAGCACTTGGATAGAAAAATTTGGTGGTTTGGATCCAAATTCACAGGGGCTGGGATTCAGCACCAGGAGAAACATTCCCATCCCACTGTGGCACTGCTGGGAGGGCAGCTGGGCTCTGCAGATATTTCCCCAAATGCCTGTGTGGTTCTTGGGGTTTAGGCTGAAGATCCTTCCACTGCCCCTTGCACCTCATGCTTTG
>NW_024529619.1:0-769 GCF_017590135.1 Pyrgilauda ruficollis | reverse complement strand
CCCTCTGGAATTGTGTTTTTCCTCCTTCCAGAGCTGTCTGGAGGTGTTTTTGCACACTGGGACACTCCTCAGGCTGCCAGAGGCTGGGAGGATTAAATTCAATTTGTGCTGTGCAATCCCTCTGAGCCCTGAGTTAAGCTGGGGCTTGGGAGAGAATTCCTGTTCCAGAGGGGAGATTCTTCCCAGGGCAGCTCTGGGATGGAATTCCCACCTTCTCCAGGCCCTGGGCAGTGCCCTGGAGTTTGTGTTTCTAAAATAATTCAGGCTGTTTGCTTGTCAGGAAGCTTTAAAAACCTCAGTTTTGAACCGAAAGCTGCTCTTTGAGGAAAAAACCAAACTGGAAGTGGGCTTTGCTGCAGCTCTGCCCTGCTGTGGAGGAGCAGAATCTCCTGTTTGCAGATATTTCCCTGAGCCTAAAAACCCTCAGGACACTGCTCCAGGAGGGAGATAAATCCAGCTTCTCTTTCCCGTGAATTCCTGCTTTTTATTTTCCAGGCAGAGTCCTCTGGCTGCTCTGAAATGGGATTGAGTAACCCCCAGCTGAGAAAATAACACCTCGCTATTTCAGGCTAACATTTGCCTGTAAAAAAATAACATTCAACATTAAAAACACAGCCTGGGGGAAGATTAGTGCCTCTTTTAGCACCACTTAATGTCTATTTTAGCACTGCTGAGGTCAAAATTGTGGTGAAACCCCTGAAAATGGAAATGTTTTGGCAAACCTGGGAGTGGGTCGTGGCTAAAATGTGGTGGCTCCAGAGTTTTTTTT
>NW_024529618.1:0-769 GCF_017590135.1 Pyrgilauda ruficollis | reverse complement strand
AAAAAAAGACTGCTTTTTTACTAAGTGTTCTTTCTGCTAAGAAGTTGAAGAGATTCATGCTGCTATAGCCATTAGCAATATTTTCCTTGAATAAGGTCATTCTGATTCTATTGTGGATCCCTTTCTTTAATTTTTACCAGAATGAGACTCCTAGACTAGAGAATGCAGGTGTACTATGCAGTTTGAATGCACTGCTAGGAATTTCCATCAATATGAGTGTGCACATGAAGGAGAAGAAAAGAAGATAACAACAGTGGTGTATTGTTTGGGATATTCACATCTACAGCTTTCCTCCTCCTTATCCTCTATCCTGGTGTCGAGCAGTGAAGCAATGAGCTAAAAAAGGAATTGGGGTCAGTGTACCACTACTTCTCCCTTCTGTGCCCTTTGCTGGGAGAATCAAAGGCATAAAGAAGAAACATGAACCGTGGGCCAGAGGCTCATCATGATCTGTCTGGACCCAAACTCAAAACAGTGGTGCTCTTGCATCCTCTAAGCTGATAAATGCTGCTGGTGAGCGACAGGCTTCTGCCAAATTTGTGACAGGAATGTGAGGCTGCACCTAACTTTGACATGCCAGGGAACATTTCTGGGTACTGAAAGGCGCCATGTGGCATTCTCCCAAGGAAAGAGCTACCAAGCACAGCTGAAGAATTAGTATGTGCCTAGGGCCTGATAGACAATCTGGATGCAGCTATCCTGTTTAGAAGGTTTGAGTAGTGTAGGTGTGGAGCATTCTATGCCAGTATGACCTTAGTGCCAGAAAATA
>NW_024529617.1:0-769 GCF_017590135.1 Pyrgilauda ruficollis | reverse complement strand
CAGGTGACCCCCAGGTGTCTCAGGTGTGTCCTAGGTGTCTCAGGTGTCCCAGGTGACCCCCAGGTGTCTCAGGTGACCCCCAAGTGACCCCAGGTGTGTCTCCCCAGGTGTGGAAGTACCCCAAGGTGTGGGAGGGGTTCATCAAGTGCTGCCAGCGCACCAAGCCCCAGGGGTGTCCCAGGTGACCCCCAGGTGTTTCAGGTGACCCCCAGGTGACCCCAGGTGTGTCTCCCCAGGTGTGGAAGTACCCCAAGGTGTGGGAGGGGTTCATCAAGTGCTGCCAGTGCACCAAGCCCCAGGGGTGTCCCAGGTGACCCCCAGGTGTCTCAGGTGACCCCCAGGTGACCCCAGGTGTGTCTCCCCAGGTGTGGAAGTACCCCAAGGTGTGGGAGGGGTTCATCAAGTGCTGCCAGCGCACCAAGCCCCAGGGGTGTCCCAGGTGACCCCCAGGTGTCTCAGGTGACCCCCAGGTGTCTCAGGGGTGTCCCAGGTGACCCCCAGGTGTCTCAGGTGACCCCCAGGTGACCCCCAGGTGTCTCAGGTGTGTCCTAGGTGTCTCAGGTGTCCCAGGTGACCCCCAGGTGTCTCAGGTGACCCCCAGGTGACCCCAGGTGTGTCTCCCCAGGTGTGGAAGTACCCCAAGGTGTGGGAGGGGTTCATCAAGTGCTGCCAGCGCACCAAGCCGCAGTCCTTCCAGGTGGTTCTGCAGCTGCCCCCTCCCCAGCTCGCCGCCGTCTTCGAGAAGTGCCCGGAGCTGCGCGAGCCCCTG
>NW_024529616.1:0-769 GCF_017590135.1 Pyrgilauda ruficollis | reverse complement strand
GGGGGAAAATTGGGGAAAAATTGATGGAAAAATTGGGGGAAATTCGGGGGAAAATTGTGTAAAAATTGATGGAAATTTGGGGAAAAATTGGGGGAAATTTGGGGGGAAATTGGGGAAAAATTGATGGAAATTCAGGGGGAAAATTGGGGGAAAATTGGGGGAAATTCTGGGGAAAAATTGGGTAAAAATTGATGGAAATTTGGGAGAAAATTGGGGAAAATGGGGGAAATTCAGGGGAAATTTTAGTGGAAATTTGGGTGAAATTCGGGGGAAAATTGGGTGAAAATTCAGTGAAAATTGGGCAAAATTTGGGTAAAATTTGGGTGAAATTTGGGTGAAATTTGGGGAAATTAGAGTGAAATTCAGGTGAAATTTGGGGGATATTTAGGTGAAATTTTGGTGAAAATTTGGTGAGATTCAGGTAAAAATTGAGTGAAATTTGGTGAAAATTCAGTTAAATTTAGGTGAAATTCAGGGAAAATTTGGGTGAAATTTGGAGAAAAATCGGTGAAATTTTGGGAAAATTTGGGTGAAGTGCAGCTAAAATGTCGGTGAATTTTGCGTGAAATTTGGGTAAAATTGTGTTGAAATTTGGGTGGAATTTGGGCAAAATTTCAATGAAATTTGGGGAAAATTTGGGAAAAAATTCAGGGAAAATTCAGGTGAAATTTGGGGAAAATTTGGGAAAAAATTCAGGGAAAATTCAGATGAAATTTGGGGAAAATTCAGGTGAAATTCAGGGAAATTCAGACAAAATTTAGGAAAATCC
>NW_024529615.1:0-769 GCF_017590135.1 Pyrgilauda ruficollis | reverse complement strand
GTCCAAGTTATTAATGAAGATGTGGACAAGTTCTGGGCTAAGGATGGAGCCCTGCAGAACTCCACGAGAGGCCAGCTGACAGTCTGTGATGATTCACTTTGACCCTTTGGGCCCAACCCATGAGCCAGTATTGTTTGCAACTGTTAATTCAGCACTGGTCCCATTGACTTTTTACAGAAGAGACAAACTGTATCATCAGTTTCTACTTTAGTTTTTCTTCATAATTTTGCTCTTGCTGTAGCTGAATGTTAATCAGCAGGATACTCTTCCAAAATGGTCATTCTGATATTATTCTTACACACTGATCTACAGCTGAAATAACACATAATGAAAAAGAGGTATCAAATTTTCTCATTAAGTAACTTTTTATTGTTTTTTTTAAATCTCTTCAGTGTATTCAAACGACCTTGAGCTCTGTTGCTCTGCAGAGCACTTTCCTGGATTCACCAGACTCTTCAATTAAAAGAAAACTCCTTGTGTCTGCACGTCTGTTCACATATGTCTGAAGAAACCTAAGTCTAAACATTTTGGACCATAAAGTTATAGGTGGCCAATGTTTTCTGACTTCAGCAAAACTCCACAGCTCTCTCCTTCTGTTTTGCACTCCAACCTTCACAACTATCCCAACTCAACTACATCACTGAGTTCACAAAATACCCACACTTACTAAGTGCTCCTGATGTAACTAATGTGAAGCCTAGCTACTGTACCCCAAGACTCCAATAAGTGAATCAAAGCCTTTTTTTCTCAAACGAAAGAAAAAATAAAT
>NW_024529614.1:0-769 GCF_017590135.1 Pyrgilauda ruficollis | reverse complement strand
AAATGGAGGCTGATGCCAGCTGGAGGATGGCTGCAGTACAGACGTGAATTGATGATCCCCTTGGTGTCCTTCTCTTTCATAATCCTTTCCTAATCTTCTGGCAAGGAAGGCAGGACCATGTCAGAGCTCCAGCTGCCCATCTCAGATGGATGCACAGACAAAAGTTTGCACATACCTCACTCTGCTTCTGCCAGCTCCACAACAATCACAAAATTTACCATTTGAAACAAGAGTGGTGGAAGCACAACCCTTGGAGAATGTGGCAGTGAGAAAAACTTGCAGATATACAGTGGGCAGCAAAAGTGTCTGAAGTGAGTTTGAATTGTTCCTAGCAAAGAGGTTATGAAGCAGGCAAACAATCCAAGTATGATAAATTAAATCTACTCATTTCACACTCTTTTCAGCTGGCATTTAAAACTCACCATCTCAGCTTCCTGGCTGCAGGAATCTGGGTTAGCTTCTCTGTAAAGTAGCATGGCTTTCTCAGGATGAAACAAAGACTTTTAAAAAAATCCATATCCCCTGCACAGCAGAGAGCCTCTCCACATGTTTAAATAAACATTTAAAAAGTTGTTGTGAAGTACCCAGCCTGAGTGAGCGCAGGACATAATGGGCCAACCCTCATTTACATCAGTGCAGAGATAAACTAAACCCTTGGAGCAGAGTGGCTGGAAAATGAAGAAAAGGACATGGGGGAATCAACATGCATCAGCTGTGCCTGTGCCAGCAGTGCAGTAGCCCCAGGACCAGGGCAGTGCCCATCCCCTGT
>NW_024529613.1:0-769 GCF_017590135.1 Pyrgilauda ruficollis | reverse complement strand
CTGGAGGGTTGGAGGCAGCCCTGAGGGATCCCTGGGGTGTCACCTTTGTGGTGTCACTTGTGGGGGGGGCTGCTCGGGCAGGGCCTCCACCTTCTCTGCGGCTGGGGAGAGGGGGACGGGGATGGAGCTCTGTGCGCTGTGGGGAGGGGGCTTTGGGGGTCCCTGGAGGGTTGGAGGCAGCCCTGAGGGGACCCTGTGGTGTCACCTTGGTGGTGTCACTTGTGGGGGGCTCCAAGGGGGGGACATGGAGATGGAGCTCTGTGTGCTGAGGGGAGGGGGCTTTGGGGGTCCCTGGAGGGTTGGAGGCAGCCCTGAGGGGACCCTGTGGTGTCACCTTTGTGGTGTCACTTGTGGTGTCACTTGGGGGGGGCTCCAAGGGGGCTCCATGGGGATGGAGCTCTACACGCTGTGGGGAGGGGGCTTTGGGGGTCCCTGGAGGGTTGGAGGCAGCCCTGAGGGGACACTGTGGTGTCACCTTGGCGGTGTCACCTTGGTGGTGGTGATGGGTGGGGGGCCCAGCTTGAAACGTGCCTTGGGAGGGGGGGGTGACACAGGTATGGGGAGGGGACACGGAGTCCCAGCAGGCCACGCCCACGTGTTCTAACCACGCCTCAAACGGGGCGGGGTCTCACCCAGAGCCACACCCCCTCCATCCCCAGAGCACCCCAGACACCCCCAGAACTCCCCAGGACCCTCCCTAGAGCATCCCAGAACCCCCCAGGGTATTCAGAGCCCCTCCAGAGCCCCCCAAGACCCCCCCAGACCCCCT
>NW_024529612.1:0-769 GCF_017590135.1 Pyrgilauda ruficollis | reverse complement strand
TGCTCCCAAAATGTGCCTTGACCTGAAACACTCAGAGCAGGGCCCTGGATAGTTTCAGAGGGAAATCCTTTGTACTCCTTGGAGAGGCTCCCTAAGCTTTGTTAATCAGCAATAAACCCAAATGTGCAGCTTGCTCCAGGCCTGAGTGATTTTGGGCCCAGGTGTTGAACATTTATCCAGCAGTGTCAGGCAGATGCTGTGAAACAGACACAAAACCACAGCAAGGAAAGATTCACTGCTGTCAACAGCATCTTTTCATGGCCCAGACACTCTGGCTGTGTTTGTGCCTCCTGGGCTGGTTAAATGTGGGAGAGGGAAGAGATGGAGAGCTGGAAAGCAGAGTTGAGTGAATCCATGAAGATCTGGAACAAATCCATGCCTGCCTTTCCCACAGTAAAGCCCTGAGTGACGAGGAGAACCTGAAGCTGTTTGGGAAGTGCAACAATCCAAATGGCCACGGACACAACTACAAAGGTAGGAAGATGATTTCCATCCTTGCTCACGGAGTGCTGCTGCTCTCAGGGTGGGGGTAACCCCCACGAGGGCTGGGCCACTCATCCTCAGCAGCCTGATACAGCTTTTAGTGGCTGGGTTTGTGTTTTTATTAAGAATTAGGAGGAAATTTCAGCAGCAGGGGGTTGAACCATAGCATGGATTTGCCATTTTTCAACTGAATAGATAATAAATATTTATCTTCAAATGCCACTTCTTGAATCAGATCTGCTTGTTTACACTCTGCAGAGTCATTGTGATTGGAATGGAGATTTTT
>NW_024529611.1:0-17529 GCF_017590135.1 Pyrgilauda ruficollis | reverse complement strand
CCCCCCAGTCTTCCCCCCTTATCTCTTGTCCTTTGGCTGCAATTTCTCCGAGCATAGATTTCTGCAAGAACAGGCAGTCAGACTAAACAGCTATGTTTTGCAAGCTACTCAAAGCTTAACTCAAAGATGTACATTTCACCTAAATCAAAGTGGATTTCTACTCTGTCTCAGTTTCCAGACAAATGCCCTGTACTCAGGCCACATGGTATTCAGGAAAACAAAAGCAATATGGCCATGAGAACTTCTTTGGTTTAACATTCCCCTCCCCCCCCTCCCCCATCCAAAAAAACAATGAAGAACTAGAGCAAACAAGCTCTTTTGGAAGCTGGATCATCCGTGTTGTGCCACACCTCCACCTTGGACCTCTCTGCTTTTCTGGTTTGATTCCATGCAGTTGCCTCCAGCACCAGTACTGCTCTGCTAGTCTCTGCTGGGGCTTGGGCTCCACACGGCATGGCTGGGCTCTGACCTGCACCATCGCCTCTCTCTCCCTTTTCTTTTTCTCAGAGCAGCATTTCAGGCTCACAGTCCTTCAGCACCAAGCCACAAAAGCCGCAGCACAGAGGAATGGGAAAGGGACCACCAGTGATAGAGTGGGACTAGATCTGCCAGGCTGACCCTGATACCTTCTCCCCACAGAGAGTCATGTAAAAAATGGCACAATTTCCATTTCTGGCCTCAGCTTCTTCCAGCTGAAAACCACACCCTCAGCCATGATGTGGATGGTACTGAATAGACAGCACTAAAAACTCCACTCCCTTTTCTCTATAATCATGACAAGGGCTTCAGAAGAGGCTTTCCAGAAATTCTGTACTGAGCTGAATTTGGGCAATAATTTTAGGATGCTACCTGTTGTATCAGGAACTCACTTGAATGTTTGCTATTTAAGATCTTTGTTGCTCTTTTTTTCTCAGTCATAGAATAATTAGTGTTGCAAGGGACCTTAAAGATCATCTCATTCCAAATGCCCTGCCATGGGCAGGGACACCTCATAACAGACCAGGTTGCTCAAAGCCCCATCCAACATGGCCTTGAACACTTCCAGGGATGGGGCATACTACACATCTTCTCTGAGGAACCTGTGTCAGTGCCTCACCACCCTCACAATGAAGAATTTCTTCCTAATATCTAATCTAAACCTGCCCTCTGTCAGTTTGAAGCCATTTTCCTTCTTCCTGTCGCTACATGCCCTTGTCTGAAGTCCCTCTCCATCTCTCTTGTAGGCTCCCTTCAGGTACTAAAAGGCTGCAATAAGGTCACACCACAGCCTTCTCTTTTCCAGACTGTGAAAAACGTCATTCACTTGTCTTAAAATTTTAGAAGTTTAATAGTGATGAAAATAGTAAGAAAATAGTAATAAAAATTAGGACAATAAGAATTTGGACAATCAAAGTTAGGACAATAAAAGACAATAAAAAGCAAAGAATTACAGATGTCCGGTTGCTTTGCTCTCTGCCACAAAGCACACTTTGCTAACAAAGGATTAACCCTTAAAAGCAATAGCCTATTGCATATTCATATATCTCATACATGATTCAAACATTATAGCTAGCCGGAGTGGACCCTAACAGCTCAGGCAACACAAATCTTCAGGTGGTGCCCAATGTGGGGCTCGAACCCACGACCCTGAGATTAAGAGTCTCATGCTTTACTGACTGACCTAGCTGGGTCCACTCTGGCTAGCTATAGACACTTGCCCACACGATACTTCATAGACGAAGGTAAAAGATTGAGAAGCGCTCTCCTCCACGTGAGAAACGTTGTCCTTTATTCCAAGACACACATCAGGCAGACAAACCCATGGGAGAAAGAGGGCGTTCCCTGGTGGCAAGGAACTTTTATACCCCCCGGGATGGGGACAGAGAGAGAGGTCCACAGCCAATGGGATACCAGTGAGGAGTGGCGAAGGGAGGAGTAACCCAGGGAAGAGACCACCAAGTGGTACTGGGATAGGTGAGGCACCATGTCATAGGGGAAAAGGGGTAACAAACCACATGATATAACATAAGCTATACAGTGCAATACAAAACTATTCTGTGCAAATTCCCAATCACCCAGTGCAAAAGAACAACTAAACTGGTGCACCACAACACCTCCCCCTTTTCTGTAAAAAAAAAAAAAAAAATAAAGGAAAAGCATTGGATTATCTCTGTTACTAATTATAGATTCATCCACCACTCATGATTTGCAAGCCTGTCAGTCTGCTTCAGGTCCACAAACTCTGTGTGGTTGACTTCTGAGGTAGTAGAGACTAAACTGTTGATAGCTTTTAAAAGTATGTGACGTAAAATTCCAAATGCTAACATGACCAGAAAAAGAATAACAAAAAACAACAGGAAATAACATGTAGAAACTGAGGTCAGTGAAGAAGGAGGGGGAGGAGGTGCTCCAGGCACTGGAGCTGAGATTCCTCTGCAGGCTGTGGTGAAGACCATGGTGAAGCAGGCTGTCCCCCTGCAGCCTGTGGGGATCCACAGGGGATGCAGAGATCCACCTGCAGTCCATGGGGGGATGCTTATGCCAGAGTGGGTGGATACCTGGAGGAGACTGCAATTCAGTGGGAGACCCAGTGCAGAGAGGACCCTTGCTTCCAGGCTGGAGCAGCCTGTCTTTGGAGGACTGCACCCTGTGGAGAAGTGACCCACATCGCAGCAGTTTTGGGGGGTCTGTGTGCCTGTGGGATGGACTCACATTGCAGCAGTTTTGGCAGGACTGCTGCTCATGAGATTTGGAGCCACATTGGAGAAGTTCATGGAGAACTATCTCCTGTGGGAAGGGACCCCACGGTGCAGCAGGGGAAGGACTTTTCTCCCTGAGCAGCGGAAGAAAACCTTAGGTGATGAACTGACCAAACCTCCACACCCTGTCTCCCTGCACAGTCGGTGGGAAGGAGGGAGGGGTTGAGGGGAGAAAAGGTGTGAAAAGGTGTTTTTAAGGGCTTATTTTACTTCTCATTATCCTCCTCTGACTCTGTTAGTAATAAATTAATTTTGTACCTTTAAGCTGAGCCTGTTTTGCCCTTGGAGTGTTTTCTCCCAGTCCTTATCTCGACTCATGAACCCTTCATTTAAATTTTTCTCTCCTCTGCCCAGCTGTGGCAGAGGAGAGTGAGTGAGTGGGTTTCATGGGTTTTGTGGGTGTCTGGTGTTTGGCCAGTGTCAAACCATGACACCTCCTCTGAATGCACTCCAACAGGTCAATGTCCTTTTTGTGCTCAGGACCCCAGAGCTGGATGCATCACTCCAGGTGGGGTCTTACCAGAGCAGAGGCACAGAATCACTTCCCTTGACCTGACTGCCAGTCTTCTTTTGATGTAGCCCATGATACGATTAGCTTTCTGGGCTGCAAGGGCACATTGCCAGCTCATGTCCAGCCTCTCATCCAACAGCACCCCTAAGTCTTTCTCACCATGGCTGCTCATGATCCATTCATCCCCCAGCTTGTATTGATATTGAGGGTTGCCCCAACTGAGGTGGAGGACCTTGCACTTGGTCTTGTTAAACCTCATGAGGTTCCCATGGGCCCACTTCTCAAGCTTGTCCAGGTCCCTCTGAATGGCATCCCGTCTTTCTGGTATGTCAAGCTGCACCATTCAGCTTGGTGTCATCTGCAAAGTTGCCAAGAGTACACTCTATCCCTTCATCTATGACATTAATGAGGATATTAAATAGCACTGGTCCCAATGGGGATCCCTGAGGGACACCACTTATCACTGTGTATCGGGGTTCGCTGTTATTTGCGGCTTCCTATCAGGGTCTCTGAGCCCCTGCCAGGGCTTTGAGCCATCCGGGGCATCCAGAGAGATGTCCTGGGTTCCAACAACTGTGTAGTGTGCTGACCCTGGATGGATGCCAAGAACACACCAAAGCCACTCTTATCACTCCCCTCTACAGCTGGACAGGGTGTTTTGCTGGTGGGTAGGGTCAACACCAAAACCACAGACATCAACTTAAGGAATAGTGTAATTTACTATAACGCAAACCCACAAAGAATTACAAAAGGATATGGTAAACAATTTTATTGGTTTGGCATGGCCTAGTTTTTGGCAGCAGGGGGGCCACAAAGATGCCTCCCGTGAGAAGCTGCTGGAAGCTTTGCAGCATGTCTGGCAGAGCCAATGGCTGATGGCTCTGAAGATAGACATGCTGCTGGCCAAAACTGGGCCAGTTAGAGAGAGGTTGTTAATGCCTCTGTGAGGACATATTTAAGAAGAAAATCAAAACAAAGTCATAGGGTTTTGCTTCTAGTCAAAGAGGAGGAGGCAAGAACATGTGAGGGAAACAACATGGCAACACCAAGGTCAGTGAGAAGGAGGGGGAGGAGGTGCTCCAGGCACTGGAGTTGAGATTCCTCTGCAGGCCGTGGTGAAGACCATGGTGAAGCAGGCTGTCTCCCTGCAGCCTGCGGGGATCCACAGGGGATGCAGAGATCCACTTGCAGCCCATGGGGGAGGTGCCCATGCCGAAGCAGGTGGATGCCTGGAAGAGGCTGTGATCCAGAGGAAGACCTGGTGGAGAGAGGAGGCCCCTGCTTCCAGGCTGGAGCAGCCTGTCCTTGGAGGACTGCATCCCGTGGAAAGAGAGACCCACATCGCAGCAGTTTTGGAAGGACTGTCTGCCAATGGGGGGCGTTCACATTGCAGGAGGTGTGGTACAGCTGCTGCTTGTGAGAGGACCCACACCGGAGAAGTTAATGGAGAACTGTCTCCTGTGGGAGGGCCCCCATGGTCTCACAGGAAAAGGACTCCTCTCCCAGAGCAGTGGAAGAAAATCTCAGTGATGAACTGAACAAAACCCCTACACCCTGTCTCCCTGCACTCTCAGTAGGAAAGAGGGAGGAGCTGGGGGGGAAAGGTGTTTTTAAGGGTTTGTTTTACTTTTCATTATCCTCCTCTGATTCTGTTAGTAATAAAATTAACTTTGCAACTTAAGTTGAGCCTGTTTTGCCCTTGAAATATTTCTGCCGGTCCTTATCTCACTCATGAAGTGTTCGTTAATTTTTTTCCCTCCTCTGCCCAGCTGTGGCAGGGGAGGGCGAGCGAGCAATTCTCATGGGTGCTTGGCATTGGGCCAGCGTTAAACCAGGACACCAATACACATGATCATTAGCAAAGAACTATAAAAGAATAAGCTAAGCAATGTGCCTAATTATTGCTACAAAAGATTGCTGTCTTAGGTTGCAAGATGTAGCTGGGGGTGTGTATTCTATTGCAATCTGTTAGAGGTGGGACAGTTATCTTCTGTTAATTGGGCAGTTTTCTTTATGTCTTCCACAACCAATCCTCCCTTTGGGAAATACCTTCTGTTAATGGGCCATTGAGTGTCACTGAATGACTGATAAAATTACATCATCTCATTGTGAGATGCTATGCCCAGGGGGAGGAGCCAAGTATTCCTACCTGGATATAATCTGAAATTTGGAACACCACAGTCAGCCTTTTCCCACTGGATTCCCAGAGAAAGACCAGGCCCATCTACACCACCACCGCACCTTCAGAGGAAAACTACACCCTTCTACAGGATCACTGCTTCAACAGAAACACATCTGTCACTCCAGGAGGACTGCAGTCACCATTTAATCGGACTACTACCAACACCCTGACCAATAGGGTGTCAGGTTGTATTCTGACTCTGTCATTGCTTTGGGTTTTTTTTAGTATTGCATTTGTATTTTTAATTTTCCTAGTAAAGAACTGTTATTCCTATTTCCCAAATCTTTGCCTGAGAGCCCCTTAATTTCAAAATTATAATTCTGAGGGAGGGGGTTTACATTTTCCATTTCAAGGGAGGCTCCTGCCTTCCTTAGCAGACACCTGTCTTTTCAAACCAAGACAATTGCCTATAGTGATTAAGAAGCCAGTTACCTGAATACATTACTCCTTCATCCAGATACACAATCAGCACCTGGGGGAAGCTGTCACAGCGAAGTACTGGAGAACCACTCCTGGTAACTGGGAAATCCTGCAATGCATCCACCTTTGCAGGCAATGAGGCTCCTGACTTCTCTGTGAGAGTAGCCCAGTTTTTATCATAAACAACCTACCATTACTTCTAATGCAGGAACATCTGGTTTTACTCTCCTGTTGGGTTTCTCCTAAAGCCTGGCCAGTGCTCAAGAAGGAACCAAGGGAGTTTTATTTGATCCTGCATCCCCAAACAAGGCCAGATGTGGCCCTGTCCAGTTTCTAAATTTGGAAAGGTAAATATATATTTCGCCAATGAAAGGTTACATATATTGTATTGCTATTAATACTTCATTGATAAGCAGATGCATATAACATTTGGTTGGAAGGTTCATCTAGAGGTCAACTTTGGCTCAGGGCCTGTTGTTCAGGTCTTAGTACCTGAATTGGTCCTTTGACCTGTAGATGAACTACAAACTTCATAACAATTCTTTTGATAATAGAATTTTAGTTTTAGGTATTAGGCATAAAGACATAGCCTCTTGTTCTTCAATTAAGTGCTTTTCGAGTTCAATACTCAGAGCTATGATTTGCATTTCTTTTAAAACATGTTTAATTAGTTGCTGTTCTCTATGTATTTATGAAATGCCCTTTTCTTGAGACTATATATCCTTTTAGACAAGTCTCAGTACTCCATTTTCCAGCACAGTGTTACAACAATTATAACATTGAACCATAATACGAGAAATTACACATACTACAATAATTACAATGACTGCCATGAATGCATTTTGCAGCAGCCTCCAATTTGGTAGCCATGAAGTAAGCCAATCCCCCCAAGAAGAATTTTCATCTTTCTGCCACTCTTCTACTGCTCTTTCTATCAAGGTGATTCCTGATTGTTGGACTTCAAACCCATCACTGATAAAAGTGCAACATTCTTGGCCTATAATAGCACATGTTCCTCCCTGGCTAGCAAGCAGATAATCTATGGCCATGCAGTTCTGTAGAGCCACCATTCTTGTTTGCTGGAGCTCATAGGATGTGCTATTTGATATTTTAATAGTATCACTTGCTACTTCTAATAATCTATTTAGCTTTTTAATGTAAACTCCATAGGATGAGGCAGCACACATGGTACAAAGGATGAACCATAACCTTTTGTTTTCTGAAATCAAAGGCACTCTTTGGGTGGAAAATGTTCTCTTAGCAATAACTCTTCCTTGTGGTTGTTGCCAAAGTACCCTAAAGGGAGGCATTAATATTGCCTGGAAACAGGAACCAAAACATCCTGTAGGAAGCCATTTATAGGCATTGTCTCTGCATAACCAATAGGTCCCATTCCCAGTACCAAAGGTCTGACTTCCCATTTCCCACAGTTGTGCTACTGATGGATCTAGGGCTCCTACATTTTCTTCTGTTGTGTCTTCGGTGCCATTAGGCCAATGGAGTTTCATAGTGGCATTGTGTTTGGGAGTGATGTAATACGGACATTGACTAGTTCCAGCACTCCAAGTTTATTAAGTTGTTTTTCCCGGGCCAGTTCTCATAAGCCCTAGAAAAACACTTAATACACCCAAGGATAGCTTAGCTACTACTTTGGGGGCATAAAATAAGCAGGATGGCTTCTGCTGTGGTGTTAGAAACAAAAAAGGTTTAATAAAAGGCAAAATAACAAACAGAAAAACTCAAGCCAGGTACAGCGGTTTGCTCCTGGTAGAAACACTTCACAAAAGCCCCTCTTCTCTTTTGTTCTGTTCTTTTCTACTTGATTGATCAGGCGGGACTTTTTGGCTTCTATCCAATTAGATGTTCTCTAGTGTTTGGTGAAGTCCCTGAGGCCCTATAAGGTGGCTTTTCACCTAACAGTTGAGAGAAGCTTCTGGGATTCTTTCCTTTTTTAGGGGACAAAGGTTAGTTTTGCCACTCTGTCATTAGGGGGCACATTCCTACACAAGTTCTATTTACATTTTGAGTAATGTTAAAGCATATGAATCCTTTCAGATTGTGACCTCTAACTATAATAGGGTTAGGTTTCTCCTGAAAGGAAATATTATTGAACGCTGTAAAATTGATAATTGTATTCCTTTGTTCCACAGTACAGATTTCTTTAACTATCCCGTCACTGACTCCATTACAAGTCATAGCCCATTGACAGAGTTCTGGCCACACCATAGGGTGGGCCCTCCAATGCAATCCCATTCCTCCGAATATTATTTGAGAACATATCCAGCACTTAGTTACATTTAGTATTTTGGCTATTTTGCTCTTTAAATTTTCATAAGAATTTTCATGACTGAACCCTTGGTGAAACTCTAGAGGTGTCTCTGGGGAGCAAAAATTCCGGTTGACTATCAAGATAGAACTTAGAGACATAAGTAATACTTTAGTGACAAGGTTATTAATTCTTTTTCCTCAATCTTATTTGGGTTGGGGACAATAATTCTGTTGTCCACAGAACTGATGCCTTTTTAATTCTAGAATAATACACCCAAGGTCCTTTGCTGTTCAGCTTTACCACAGTGTATGTGGTTAACAGTACTTGGTAAGGTCCTTTTCACTTCGGTTGGAGAGGTGACAGGTTTCAGTCCTTGAGGTACACCCAGTTTCCTGTTTGGAATTCATGCACTGGTGTCTAAATCACTCGGTGTGCACATCAGTCTTCATATCAAGCCACATGGACAACAGCATTTTCAAAATGGTCCATTGTGGTAAACAGGTAGATTTAGTCACACTGGATCTGTAAAACAATATTCTATAACATCTAGTAATTCTCGCATATAACACTTGGTTGCAGGGACACATTCCACTCTTTCTTGCCCAGGTTTCATGATTAAGACAGTATTGTCTTTCCCCATAACTATTACTTCAGCTAGTTTGGTAGGGCCATTTGACTCCATTATTAGCACTGGTGGATATAAACCCTTTATCTCCATGAACAGTAGTGACTTGAGGTGGATCTCCTTTTTTCTCAATTGTTTTTAAAACTGACAATATCAATAATTGTGCTACCCTGTCATGGAGTTGAATAATCAAGTCTTGTTCACTATTGTTTAACAGAATGACTTTAATTTCTCCTTGATAATTACTCCTTCCATGACATGAACACTTTTCAGGGCCAAGCTCTAGCAAGCAGTTATCAACCCAAAGTGTCCTGGAGGAATATGAATTCCTGTTCCAGTATTGACAACTCTTATTTGCTTCTGATTTATCCTAATTAATTCTAATGCATCAAGGTCATGACCTGCAGCCTCTGGAGTGGCCCTCTAAGGGGCCATTGCACCTGGAACAATTTCCCAGTAAATCAGTCTCACTTAATGGTTGTATTTGCAAATTGGGTGTAGTCATGCACGTCAAAGGGGTTTCCATTTCCCCAATGGGCCTATTGTTAAGGATATGTAGCGCATCTGTGAGATAGGTTCTCCATCAGGACAGGTTCCCATCTCCTAATATTTTCAACTGTTCTTTTAACAACCTGTTCATCCATTCAATCAATCCTGCAGCTGGTGGATAGTATGGTATATGAAAACCCAACTAAATGTGTTGCTGCTTAGCATATTGTTGAACAAATTTGTTACAAAAATGAGACCCATTATTGGCTTGGATCTGTAAGAGAATTACATAGTACAAAATTATTCGGCCTATAATACAGATGGTACTATGGTGTGTAGCCTTCTTACAAGGATGGGCAATCAAATATCCAGAATATGTATCTACAGTGGTACAGACATATTTACACCCATGGTCCTGCAGTAAAGGTCTAATATAATCCATTTGCCAAATTTGTCCTGGCAATTTTCTTCTCCCCAACTGTCCTTTCACAAAATTTGGCACTGGGCATTTGTGAGTGTGTTTGTGTTGGAATGTTGAGGGACACAAGAGAGATGATGGACTTTGGACCTGGCTAACATAAGAGATTTGATAACAGGATGCCTTGGCAAAAGCAAATGAAACTTTGAAAATTAGACCTAGATTGCAAGAAGATTAAATCAAATGGGTTTACCAGAAAAAGAAAATCCCATTAAACTCTGCAAGCAAGAGATGTTGTTATATGCATAAGTTTGTGTATGTGATTTTAACCTAATCATTGTAGTACACATTACTAGTCTCCCTGAAATAGTATATAAGCATTTGTATCCCACAATAAAATCAGATTCTGATCCCCGAGTCAGTGTCCCCGTCTCTCTCCATCGCCGACATGTTGGCACATGGGATACTGGGCAATTATGGTTTTGATCATATCAAGTGACATTGTTATGCCATGTTCTTGAGACCCCCTGTAAGTGGCTTTTTCTCCAATATGCCCACACTTTTGGTGTGCCCATTTTACCAAGCCTTCATGATTTTTTTTCTGAGGGAATTCCAATCCAGCTTGAGAAATCTTTGCCTGATTGTCAAAGTGTCCACTTTACTATGAACATCAACATGAAACACAGTCAGCTTGGTCCTTTGTACTATTTCCCAAATATCTTTCCTCAGATTTCCTTAGAATGTATTTTGCAATCTTTGGCTGCCCAAGTTGGTAGCCAAGTAGCTAACCCATTAGCTACTGACCAAGAATCTGTATACAAATGACATTCTCCTAGATCTTCCTGTTTTAGAGCCATATAAGCAGCATATAGTTCAGCATATTGGCTGCTTTTCCCTTCTCCCGTTGTTTTCAGAAATTTCTCCGAATGGGAATGGTAAGTTACCGCTTTCCAAAACCTCTTTCCTCCTCCATATTTAGCTGATCCATCAGTAAACCAAGTGTGTCCTATTTCAAAGGGCATTAGTTGATCCAAAGGTTTTCCCCATCATACTGGGGATTCCTGTTCAACTGTACAATTGGGAATTATTTCCTGATCCCACATGGAGGCAGTAGACACTTACTCATTGGAGAGCAGCTAATCTGCCAACCAACCTCTGCATCACCCCCACCTTGGCTCTATCCTTAAGATACTATTTCCACTTTATGATGCTTGATTCCTGAGCATGCACAATTTGATGGATTTTCAGAGAACTTTTGACCTGTTGCATGATGGGAATTTCAGGGTGAAGTGCCACTTCACATCATATTGTAAGTTGTTCTGTCTCCACAAATGCCCAATAACATGCTAACAATTGTTTCTCAAAAGGGGCATAATTGTTTCCTGCCTCTGGCAGCTTTATTCCTCAAAAGCCCAAGAGAACCTTTTTCTTTCCTTGTTTTTGCTACAAGCTGCAATTGGCATGTGACCCATTTACAGATACATTCAATTCCACTGCTCCTTTCTTTATGGGGCATTAATCTAAAGCCCTTAGAATAGCCTCTTGTCATGGTTTGACACTGGCCAAACACCAGACACCCACAAAACCCATGAAACCCACTCACTCACTCTCCTCTGCCACAGCTGGGCAGAGGAGAGAAAAATTTAAATGAAGGGTTCATGAGTCGAGATAAGGACTGGGAGAAAACACTCCAAGGGCAAAACAGGCTCAGCTTAAAGGTACAAAATTAATTTATTACTAACAGAGTCAGAGGAGGATAATGAGAAGTAAAATAAGCCCTTAAAAACACCTTTTCACACCTTTTCTCCCCCCAACCCCTCCCTCCTTCCCACCGACTGTGCAGGGAGACAGGGTGTGGAGGTTTGGTCAGTTCATCACCTAAGGTTTTCTTCCGCTGCTCAGGGAGAAAAGTCCTTCCCCTGCTGCACCGTGGGGCCCCTTCCCACAGGAGACAGTTCTCCATGAACTTCTCCAATGTGGCTCCAAATCTCATGAGCAGCAGTCCTGCCAAAACTGCTGCAATGTGAGTCCATCCCACGGGCACACAGACCCCCCAAAACTGCTGCGATGTGGGTCACTTCTCCACAGGGTGCAGTCCTCCAAGGACAGGCAGCTCCAGCCTGGAAGCAAGGGCCCTCTCTCCACCGGGTCTCCCACTGGATCACAGCCTCCTCCAGGTATCCACTTGCTCCAGCGTGAGCACCTCCCTCATGGGCTGCGGGTGGATCTCTGCATCCCCTGTGGATCCCCACGGGCTGCAGGGGAACAGCCTGCTTCACCATGGTCTTCACCACGGCCTGCAGAGGAATCTCAGCTCCAGTGCCTGGAGCACCTCCTCCCCCTCCTTCTTCACTGACTTTGGTGTCTCCATGTTGTTTCCCTCACATGTTCTCACCTTCTCCTCTTCTCTGGCTAGAAAAAAAAACCTGCGTGCCCCACTTTTTTTTTTTTATTTTCTTCTTAAATATGTTATCACAGAGGCCTTACCAACCTCTCTCAGTGGCCCAGCATTGGCCAGCGGCATGTCCATCTTCAGAGCCAACAGGGCTTGGCTCTGCTGGACATGGTGGAAGCTTCTAGCAACTTCTCACAGAAGCCACCTCTGTGGCCCCCCCACTACCAAGAACCAGGCCATGCAAAACTGACACACAGTACAATAAACCTTGTGCCTCATTCTTATTACAAGGTGTTGCAAAATCCAAAATGTTCTATCAATCTTTAGTAATATTTCCCTGTGCCTGCAATGCCACTGAATTCCTAGAAATTTCACTGTTTGGTACAGTCCTTGGATTTTAGTGAGATTAATTTCCCAGACTTTCAATTTCGTATGATCCACAACTGCTTCCATCAGCTGTTGTATTTCTTCCTCATTATTTCCTTGAATTAGAATGTCATCTATATAAGGAACTACTTGCAAATGAGGAGTCAGCTGAATCTCATCCAAATGCTTAGCCACTATTTGGTGACAGATTGTAGGACTATGTAACCATCCCCGAGGCAATAGAGTGAAAGTATACTGCTGTTCCTGCCACGTAAAGGCAAATTGATCCCAGTGTTCTTTTGCAACTGGGATAGTAAAAAAGCACATTAACCAAATCAACCACAGCATACCAAGTTCCTGAATGCTTCTGAATTTTTTCTATTAAAGTAACTGTCTAGTATGGCTGCAGTGAGAGGTGGAGTGTGCTTATTTAATTCCCTACAGTCTAGTCATTCTCCATGACCCATCACTGTTTTTGACAGCCCATACCAGATTATGCCAAACTGCTAGTTGATTTTAAAACTCCGGTATCCAACAAATCTTTAATTGTCTCTGATATTTCTTAATGCTCTCTGGGAACCCTACATTGTTTTATGGTGACTAATTTGGTTGGAACAGGAATCTGCACAGGAGGCATTTTTACTTTTCCTACTAAAATTCTCCAGACATTAATATGGTTCTTTATTTGAAAATAGTACTGACCATCAGGAAGATTCAGGGTTAATCCCTTTAGACTATCTATCCCTTGTTGGGACTCATCCCCGTACAGGCCACCAATTGTTGGCGCCCGTGCTTGGCACCAATCTGACTGTCACCATCAGTTTATCATCTTACTATAAAACTTTCATACCTTCTCTCTGTGAGTTCCCACGGCCAACTTCTCACAACACTGACTCCTTTTCTCTTCCTTCTGCATGGCCGGCGGACTCCTTCCTATTCCTTGCATGACCACCTTACCCTTACTGCTCCTCACAGCACAGCCAAAAAAACTCCAGCTCCCTTCTTGATCAACTAACCCACTCTTTTATAACACCCATCTTTACTGGACATAGCTGTGGCCTATTAAGGGCGGGGCTGTTCCTACTCTTTGGTAATTAGTACAGCTGCAACTCCTCAGGGGTGAGATTGCCTTCAGCACTATCTCTATTCTACAATCCATCCTCCCACAATCCCTATTATATATTAAGGGACTATCCTGGGTTGACTATATGATGCTTTTATCCCCAATCGTCTTGTTCTGTTTATGCTGAATAATAAGTTTTGCACCTTTAAGACTTGTTCCAGAGAGTGAAGGGGGGAGGAAGAAGCAAGCAGTTTGTTTTCAGACACTGCACTCAGTCCTCCACATTCTTCTTCCTGGACTGTGTTGTCTGCAGATGGACAGACAGCAGGACAGAGCTCTCCTTTGTTTTAGTTAGTTTTAGCTAGCTGAAGCAAAGAAGTTCCCTCGACTGTGGGGTTGTTTTTTTTCCTTTTCTTTGGACCTGTTTAAATCTGCTCTGGACTGAACACCCAGAAGAGCACCAGCAGCTCTCACCTGGTGGCCCACCAGGCCGGGCCTGGGCCGCAGCATTTCCAGCACCGGAGAGACTGATAAGAGACTGAGTGAGCCAAGCTGCAACCTGGGGAGGGGACTTTTCTGAGTTTGCCATCTCTTTTGGAGCAGCAAGAGGTGTTATTGTTTAATATTGTTTAGGTTTTATTGTTTAATAAACAGGTTTTTTTCCAATTTTCTCCAAGGAGGTATTTTCTCCTGAACCAGTTGGGGGGAGGAGCCAATTGAATCTGCTTTTCTAGAGGAACCCCTTTGGGGGTTCTCTCCCAAATTTGCCCTGAACCAGGACAGGGACAGGGACAATCATAACTGAGTAAGAGCATTTTTGGAGATTTCCTATTTTCATTTCTATTTGTGTTTATACAGTTTTAATTTGTTGCCCTCCCAGACCTGTACTAATTACAGATTATCCTTTAAATTTCTGGGAGTTCCCATATATTAAAGAGGCCTCATCTCCAGTGCCAATTAAAGCTCTTACTGTTTGCAAGGACTGGTTTTTCCAAAAAATTGTAAGCTCCACATGGAGCAGCCGGTCCTTCTGCGCCCATTGCACTGCAGCTTGGCCACTATCTCAGTCTTGTTTATTACTCTCAACTGTTTCCTGACACGTTGGTGTTCATATATCTGAGACTTAACACATGACAGACTTCCCATGTTTTCATCAGCCAAACAGTCTGGTTTATTGTTTCCGACCTCCTTTTATAGACAATTCAATAACTCCTGGTGCTATACAGACATTGGTCTGGTCTCTGCTCCCCCTAGACTCTGAACCAATCAAATGCTGGCATTTTAGGAGAGCTGCCATTGGTTGGAACCTCTGTCAGTCAGCCCAGAGGCTAGTTAATGGAGCTGGGCTGGATTTCTTATTTACAACTGGATTAATGCTAACTACAGATCAGCTTGCACAGCAATAATTTCCCTAGTCTCTTTCCAAGGATACAAATCAGAATATGGTTCCCAATCTGCCTTCTTCCCTGGAATAACTGATCCACTTGCAGAGGGCCCTCTGCGAGCAGATGCGAAATTCTGTTGAGGCTCCGGCAGGGATGACATAGGCTGAGTTCTTCCCGGATTGTTTGCCACAGAATTTTGCACTTTCTTACTACATTTATTCAACCTTCTCTGTTTATAGATCGGCCATAGTTAATGAGTTGGAACACCATCAAGTTTCTCCCGAGACATACCATCCTTTAATAAAGCCACAAACATTCCCTTATGAGAAATTCTGTTTTCACTCCCCTTATAGCCATCTCAAGTATCTCGGTTTCCTGCGCTTCCCCATTGGCCCCATTTCCCAAGGTCACTCAACTGCTGCATTTTCTCAATTACTTCATCTAGGGGATTCCCTGTCTCCTTAATCAAGAGAGTCATGATTACATTTTATATGCTGGTGGAGCCATCCTAATCAGTTTATTTCTGACAGTAACAGACAAAGCATTCTGCATTGTAGAATTAGCATCTCCAATAAAGATAGCTGATCTCATTCCTTCCTCCTTTATTTGTTTTATACAGTCTGGCAAAGTATACCACTGATGTTCAGATCCTATTCAATAATTTTCTGTAGAGTATTGAGTATCACATCCTTGAGCAGCCAAAGCTAAGAAATCAGTATTAAGAATGTTATTCCAAAATGCATCCCTCACAAAAGAAGCTGAGCTCAAAACTAAAAATTTCTTAGAGTCCCCTGAGTCTAGGGTTACCCCAATGGTCCCTAATAATGCAAATGCACCATTCAAGAGACGAGGGGTTCCCCCGCTCTTTGCTTAAACCATTCAATTATATAATTTACTTCATGCTGAGTATAATCCTCTGTCACATCCCTCCTAACATGCTGACCATTAGCTTCTGTTCTGTCCTCCAATTCTATCTTTCATCTCCATGCCAGTCACACATCTACAAATTCATCTGGGGAACCAGCCTGATGCCTTAAGGAGCTGGAACAGAGGCTAGACGGAGTTAAGAGGAATAAAGTGGATATTTATTGAAATGTCTTCAAAGGCTACACCCTGGCAGTACCAGAGCCACAGTTGTGGCTCTGCTCGGATGGCTCCAAGATGGAGGCAAAAGAGGGCTTGATCACAAGATCTCACATTTTTATAAGTTTCAGTCCATTTGTATATAGGAGTTAACTGTCCAATTAATAGCTTCAAATTATGAAGTTTCATCCTCCTTGCTTACTTGCCTGCCCTCCTCTTTTCACGTTGTTTATGCTTTGGGCCTGAAGTTTGAAGAGATTGTCCTTGAGTCTCCAGCTAGAATAGAATTGTTTTGTCTTCACCACCCTGTGAAAAGATCCTAGTAACACAATATAAAGCTAAAAGCTGCACACCAAAACAGAACAGAAAAACTTAAAACCTAAGGTATCAAGCCTCATTGGAATCCATAGAATCCC
Source organism: Pyrgilauda ruficollis (assembly GCF_017590135.1). Lineage (NCBI taxonomy): Eukaryota > Metazoa > Chordata > Aves > Passeriformes > Passeridae > Pyrgilauda > Pyrgilauda ruficollis. The sequence continues at coordinate 1,169 of NW_024529611.1, read as the reverse complement.
AATTATCTCCATCCCATTTATCAGGATTCCACTGTACACCTGCCTCTGCAATCACTGTATGCACTTGCTTGTGATTCACTTGCACCCTTCTTTTCTTATACTTCTAATGAGCCACTCGAATTGCAGCCTTCTTGGCTACAGTCTGGTAAGTATCCAACTTATCAGCAAGCAGCTTATTTTGACACTGTAACATTACAATTTAATTCTGCAACTCAGACATCTGTTGCTTCATGTTAGAGCATTTCAACAAAAACTGTTCCTTCTGTTGGTGTTTTTTTTTGATGTGCTGTTAACAAAATCCATCCCTGTTTTCCCAAGCCTACAAGGTCTTTTACTTTTTCAGTATGCAATTTTTTGGATACATTTCAATACATCCAGTGGTTCAGCTTCTTTTAACTGACTTCCCCATTGATCACACGGTCCTCCAACCTTAGCCCACTCAAGAGCCAGTGAACTATGGGCAAGATCTTTCCATCCAGGAATTTCGGACAGGACTGATTCCTTAAATTTAGATTTCTTACATTTAGATTTAAAAAGCGACATTTTGTTCTGAACTAGCCAACTACACCAATTTTGTTTTGCTGGTGGGTAGGGTCAACACCAAAGACACAGACACCAACTTAAGGAATAGTGTCATTTACTATGATGCAAAACTGTAAAGAATTGCAAAAGGATAAGCTAAGCTGTCCCAGACGAGCGTTATTGGTGTGTACCAATATTACAGACGGGACTGCCTTGGTCTGTCTGGACCCAGCTGCTGACCGAATAGTGGCGCCTGTGGTCCTTCCTCCCCAGAGACACTATTTAGTACCTGTGGGTCGCAGCTGAGCACGTGGAGACAAGTCCGGGCATGCCCCGAGCTCCAGTGCTTACGGCTGGAACTTGCTGTTGAGGGGGTCACTCCTCAGGCCTTCCTGAGCTGGAGGAACCTTTAAGGCGAGGTGAAGAAAGGAGTGGGTCCCGATGGAGAGTTTTTAATCCAGAGTTTTTATTTAGGTGGCACAGCCTCTGAATCTTCCAACAACTCCCATGAACTCACCAACAGAATTCTCCACCAGAACACCGACCACGTGGTCTGCTCGCCCTTTTACCTGGGGACTGGGGCGGGGGAGGGAACACAGGCACCACAAACCAGGTACAGAGGGAGGGGATCTCAGGTGAGAGGGACA
>NW_024529610.1:0-769 GCF_017590135.1 Pyrgilauda ruficollis | reverse complement strand
TTATATAAGAGATCTATATTTATATTTACTTTATATATATTTATATATTAAATTAATATATTTCTATATTAATGTATCATTATATTATTTTTACACTAATATAATAATTAATATAATGTTTTATTTATTAATCCTTTAAAATATTTATTCCTGTACATAATACACTACACTATTAATATTTTAATATTATTTACTATTTTTATATATTCTTCTAGTGTTATTTATATATTATTTTATAAATAGATATATATTCTTTTTATATATATTATATTTTTAAATGTACATCTATCTATAAAAAAGTTATTTACATTCTAGGATATATAAATAAACCAGAATGGATTCTATACCTCTAAAGGTTTTATAGGTTTTTTATAAATGCTTTATAAATATTTATTTTATATATATAGAAATTAAAATAAATAATTTATAAATAGATAAATTGAAATAAATATAGATTTTTATTTCATATATATAAAAATTAAAATAAATCATTTATATACATAAAAATGAAAATATATATGGATTTTATTTTATATATATAATAAAATAAATAATTTATGTATATAAATTAAAATAAATATAGATTTTATTTTATATATAAAAATTAAAATAATTTATATACATATAAATTAAAATATAGATTTTATATTTATATAAATTAAAATAAATAATTTCTATACATAAAAATTATAATAAATACAGATTTTATTTAATATATATAAAAATTAAAATAAATAATTTTTATACATAAAAATTAAAATAAATAGGT
>NW_024529609.1:0-769 GCF_017590135.1 Pyrgilauda ruficollis | reverse complement strand
AAAAAAGAAAGATTAAAAAATGACAAAAATAAGTGACCTCAATTTGTCACAGATCCCTTTTACTCCCCAATTTTTGTGTGTGCTGTTACATCACACGTGATCTTTGACTTTGCTTGTCTAATGTGTTACTCCCCCGCCTTTAATCAAGGGAACAATTGGCAAATCAGGGAAAACAGCACTGGGAGATGCTCTGGGGCATTTGGGGCTTTAAGAACATTTTGTAAAAGCAGTTGTAAACTCAAGTACTTGCCTTGTACCTTGTCTTTATAGAAGTGGGGCTGCTGCTCTGGCTGTGTTAAGCAATAAATGCTGAAATGTGTAAGAAAACAGCTCTAAAATATTCCAAGTGCTCCAGTTTCTTTGAGGCTGCTGCATGGCTGATACACATAATTCCAGGCATATATTTTGTACTTATTAACATGCAGAAAACACCAGCTTCTGCTCTTTTCCTTGGAATCCTGCTCTCCAAACCCAGCAAAATGCACACGGCTGCAGCAGGAAGCTCCAGGCTCCCAGAATTCCTGGGCAGGAGCAGCAGGATCAGGTGGCTCATAGGGAATTCCTGTGCTGCAGATGCTGTTCCTGGGGACAGGCACTGCCTGCAAACCCACAGTGCTAAGGGGGGAATAAATCCCATTTCCTGGGAAATTTGCAGCATCGGGAGCAGCCTTCCTGATATTTTTTTTTGCAAACTGACAGCAGAAGTTAAGGATGCAGATGGTGTGCCTGTGACTGCCCTAGTTTTTGGCAGGGAAGTCTGGACAAAAGA
>NW_024529608.1:0-770 GCF_017590135.1 Pyrgilauda ruficollis | reverse complement strand
TGTCCCCAGTGGGGTCACCGAGGTGTCACCAAGGTGTCCCCAAGGTCCATTGAGCTGTCACCCAGGGGTCCCTGGTGTCCCCAGGGTGTCCCCAGTGTCACCAGGGTGCCCCCAAGGTCCCTTGAGGTGTCACCCAGGGGTCCCTGGTGTCCCCAATGTCCCCAGTGGTGTCACCAGTATCCCCAGGCTGTCCCCAAGGTCCCTTAAGGTGTCACCAGGGTGTCCCCAGGGTCCATTGAGGTGTCACCAAGGGGTCCTTGGTGTCACCAGTGTCCCCAGTGTCTCCAAGGTGTCCCCAGGGTCCATTGAGGTGTCACCAGGGGGTCCTTGGTGTCACCAGTGTCCCCAGTGTCACCAAGGTGTCCCCAGGGTCCATTGAGGTGTCATCAGAGGATCCCCGCTGTCTCCAGGGTGTCACCAGTGTCACCAGGGTGTCCCCAGGGTCCCTTGAGGTGTCACCAAGGGGTCCCTGGTGTCCCCAGTGTCACCAGGGTGTCCCCAAGGTGTCCCCAAGGTCCATTGAGGTGTCACCAATGTCCCCAGTGGTGTCACCAGTGTCCCCAGGTGTCCCCAAGGTGTCCCCAAGGTCCCTTGAGGTGTCACCAAGGGGTCCCTGGTGTCCCCAAGGTGTCCCCAAGGTCCATTGAGGTGTCACCGATGTCCCCAGTGCTGTCACCAGGGGATCCCCGGTGTCCCCTGCTCTGTCCCAAGAGTCTCTGGGGGACCCCCAATGTCCCCAGTGCTGTCCCCATTGATGTCCCCAGTGTCCC
>NW_024529607.1:0-770 GCF_017590135.1 Pyrgilauda ruficollis | reverse complement strand
AGACAGACCAAGGCAGTCCCGTTCAGTCATATTGGTAAAATCCAATACCCATCCAACCTGGCCCTGAACACTTCCAGGGATGGGGCACCCACAACTTCTCTGGGCAACTTGTTCCCGTGCTTCATCACCATTTGAGTAAAGAATTTCTTCCTAACATCTCCTCTAAACCTGTCCTCTTTCATTTTAAAACCATTTCCCCTTTTCCTGACACTATCTGCTTGTATAAAGAGCCCCTCTCCCTCCTTTTAATAAGCCCCTTAAGATACTGGAAGGCTGCAATGAGCCTTCTCCATACTGAACAACCCCAACTCTCTCAGCCTGTCTTCATAGGAGAGAGGTGCACCAATCCTCTGATCATATTTGTGGCCACCTCTGGACCCACTCTAACAGGTCCACATCTTTCTTGTGCTGAGGACCTGGACACAATACTCCAGGTGGGGTCTCAAAAAGGCATAGAGCAGGAGAATCACCTCCCTTGACCTGCTCAGCATGCGTCTTTTGCTGCAGCCCAGGATGTGGTTGGCCTTCTGGGCTGTGAACATACACTTGGCTCATGTCCAGCCTCTCATCCACCAGAACTCCCAAGTCTTTTTCCACAGGGCTGCTCTCAATTACTTTTTCTCCCAATCTATACTCATATCTGGGATTGCCACAACTGACTTTCAGAATTTAAATAATATGTGCACTCCCCAGTCAAGGGACTGGAGAAGGGATGACATGAGCATGTGGACAGGTGTCTTGGATTGAAAGACAGGTGTCTGCTAAGGAAG
>NW_024529606.1:0-778 GCF_017590135.1 Pyrgilauda ruficollis | reverse complement strand
AAAAAAAAAAAAAAAGGAGGAAAAGAATGGTAACGATAGAGCGGAATCTCATCTGACTTCAGTTAGTAAAATTCCATAGGCTCTGCTGAATTTACATTAGAGCAGCTTCAGATCTGCATCTTTTCAAGTTTACTTCAAATGTCCCCTTTGAGCCTGGAAATCTGGAGAACTTGGGAGCATTTGATGCAATCCCCAAGCAATACAAAGGGGAGCCTGTTCTAATTGGGACTCTCTCATTAGCATTCAACACCACACTGAAAAATGACAAAGGGCTGTGGCTGACCTTTCATTTCTCTCCATGCTGCCAAGCTTATGATAACACTTGTTTGAACTTCATTAACACCATTTAATTGCCTGCATCACAATCAATATGATGTTTCCCTGCCGAAGCCTGGCACGGAGGCAAGGATGTGGGAGACTGAAAAGGGGCAGAGCACAAAAAGCAGAAGTCAAAGAGTTTTTCCATTTCACACTGGTGCCCAAAGCACCTGCAGGGCTGCAAGGAGAGGTGCTCTTTTTTTCCCCTCATCCCTGCAGGGACTCAGTCTCCTTTTGGCTGCTTATTGTGCATTGAAAAGAGCCCCTCTAAGAAAAACTTAAAGTCAATGGAGACATCACAAGTGTTCTTAACTTACAAGTCATTCAATGAAGACCATTCAAAATAGGCTTGCCAGGTTCAGGATCAAAAGAAGCTTAAAGTGATCTGATATGTGGGATTCAGAATTATAACATTTACATTTTATTGTGTTAACCTGGGTGCAAACAGTGCCTGACACAG
>NW_024529605.1:0-770 GCF_017590135.1 Pyrgilauda ruficollis | reverse complement strand
AGTGTCCTCCTCAGCCAGTCCCCAGACTCCAATCCCACTCCCAGTCCCCAGTTTCTTCAGTGTCACCCCAGAACCTCAGCACAAATCCTGGCATCTCGCCCTGCCCCCACAGTGTCTCCCAGGCCCCCCATGCCCCAAATCCCACTCCCACCATCTCCTGTGCCCCCCCTCATTTTCCCCCAGAGCAGCCCAAGACCCCATTCCCAGTCCTGTGACTCCCCCAGTGTCCCCGCAGGACAGCAATCCCAATCCCAATCCCAATCCCACCATCACATGCCCCCCCAAACCCAGGGGTCCCCTGGAGTCCCCCCAGCCCCAATACCGAAATCGGCCGGAGTGAACTCCCAGATGGAACTGGAGGTATCAGAGAGCTGGGATTCTGTGTCAGCTCGGACTCACAGCAGATCTCTGCTGGTCCTGCAGCTCAGGGGGACTTTGCCACACAGAATTTATCCAGCAAAATTATAAATATTTATTAAAATGGGTTTCCTATCTAATACAAAAACAGCACTTTTCCTGTAAATAGGTGGCATGGCTCCACCTTTCTCTGGAAATCCTCTTATTGTCCTGGAGAATTCCTGAACAGTAATCAGGAAGGCATTTCAATGAGTGCCCCAATATCCCACATGACCTCACCTCAAACTTTCACTTTCACAAGGCACTGTTCCTGTGTTACAAAACTTGTCAAAAACCGTCCTCTTCATCTCTTTCTCCACTGCTCCAAGCCACGTTTACTGTCCTCTGTAAATTCTTTTACATCCTTTCATCGT
>NW_024529604.1:0-770 GCF_017590135.1 Pyrgilauda ruficollis | reverse complement strand
GTCATTTGGCTGTGAAGCTTCTTCAGCTATGGTTTGGATGAGAAATTAGTTCTTAAATCCCAGTAGCCCCAAAGTGCTGCCTAATGGGTGCAGCTTGTGCACCAGGGGGATGGAGCATGAAGGTGCCCGGACATATAAACAAATACATTTGAGACATTCAAAAAATCATCTCCAGCAAGCAAACCCTGAAGCATTATCCACACCACAGCTCAAAGTCCCATCTGAGGGCCTTTAGCAGTCTCCCAGAACCAACTGCCTTTGCCTCAGCCTGCCTGCCTTTAAATATCTTCATCCTGAGCCTTACTTGAATGGTAGATTTTTTATCACCACTGGTGCACAAACCAGATGACTGAATTCTCTGGAGGGGGGAGGAAGTAGCAGTTTACATCCAGGTGGCAAAGGAATTAATAAAAGAGCTGGAGAAACATAATCACAGAGATGTCATCCTTTTTCCACTGACTGAGGTTTGGATGCAAACCTGATACCTAACTCTCCTTAGAGTTCCTGAGGATTCATCTCCTTCGGAGTCTCTCTTAAAAAGAGTTATTCTGACTTTTTCTGTGCCGGGTGCTCTGAAAGTTTACAGAAATGAAGTTGATTTATGAGATGCAGATTGAATCAGCAACTGAATCCCTGAGACAAAGATCACCAAGCACTGTGGGTCTCCCTCTTTTTTCTTTGGTGTTGTAGATCACAGAATCCTAGAATGGTTTGGAGTGGAAGAGCCCTTAAAAACCATCCAGTCCCAGCCCCATCCAACCTGGCCTTGA
>NW_024529603.1:0-780 GCF_017590135.1 Pyrgilauda ruficollis | reverse complement strand
TTTTTTTTTTCCTCAGTTGACTTTGAGGGGAGACAAAAGCCAAAAACCACTTTGGGGTTTGCTCCACTGCGATGGATGAGCGCATCCATCCCACCCCACTGATTTCCTCTCAATCCCATAGGGCAGACCAGGCTGTGGGGACAACTAAAATATTCAGGAGCCCCCCAAAACAGAGCCAGGGAGCCCCAAACTCCACCAGGAAGACGTGCACTGACAAAGCCACTCTCATCAATGAGTTATTTCCTCCCCGTCCTTTTAATACCCCGTAAATCATCTGCTGCCTGCTGGCCTAGGTCAGATTACTTTCCTCTCCTTAAAACATCGCTTCCTCGATCCTCCCTGTTTGGTGCTAAATTTAGATCCTTTTTATCTGGGGGTTGGGTTTTTTTTTGTTTTTTTTTTTTTAATTTTTTCTCAGCAAAACAGGGGGGAAATGCTGCAGCCAGAGCACCAGGGATTGCCCCATCTCCATCAGGTCCCTCCCGGCTCGGGCAGCCCAGCCCTCTGGAGCACCCTCCTGCCCAGGAGGCTGGGAAAAGTGGATTATTGAAGGAAGGAAGGGGCAGAGCAGGATGGGCACAGGGAGAATTCTGTGCTGGGATGGGCACAGGGATAATTCTGTGCCAGGTATTGAAGGAAGGAAGGGGCAGAGCAGGATGGGCACAGGGAGAATTCTGTGCTGGGATGGGCACAGGGATAATTCTGTGCCAGGATGGGCACAGGGATAATTCTGTGCAGGATGGACACAGGGATATAATTCTGTGCAGGATGGGCACAGGG
>NW_024529602.1:0-770 GCF_017590135.1 Pyrgilauda ruficollis | reverse complement strand
TTTTGGGGAGTTTTGGGGTTTTTATGGCGCTTGGGGGTTTTTATGAGATTTTTTTGGGGGGGTTTTGGGGGGAATTTTGGAATTTGGGGGGTTTTCTGGGGGGGATTTGGGATGGGGAATTTGGGATTTTGACGGGTTTGGGATCAAAAATTGGGGTTGGGGATTTTGGGATTTGGGATTTGGGGATTTTGGGATTTTGGGATTTTGGGATTCTGGGATTTTGGGGGGATTTGGGATCAGGAATTTGGGATTTGGGGTTTAGAAAGATTTGGGGACTTTGGGGATTTTGGGGATTTTTCATATTTTGGGATTTGGGGATTTGGGATTTCAGGAATTTGGGATTTTGGGAATTTGGGAATTTGGGACTTCAGGAATTTGGAATTTTGGGATATGGGGATTTGGGGTTGGGAAAGGGGGATTTGGGATTTGGGATTCCAACCCCGACACCAGGAACAGCCTAAATTTGGGGCATTTTTTGGGTTTTAGGGGTTTTGGGTTTTTTGGGGGGTTTTAATGGGGTTTGGGGTTTTTATGGGATTTTTGGGGGGGATTTTGACGGGGTTTTGGGGGAATTTTTGGACTTGGGGGGTTTTTTTGGGGGGGTTTTGGGATCAGGAATTTGGGATTTTGACGGTTTTGGGACCAAAAATTGGGAATTGGGATTTTGGGATTTGTGAGTTGGGGATTCAGGGATTTGGGATGTGGAATTTGGGATTCCGGCACCAGGAACAGCCTGGATTTGGGACATTTTATGGGGTTTTGGGTTTTTT
>NW_024529601.1:0-770 GCF_017590135.1 Pyrgilauda ruficollis | reverse complement strand
GCAAGAAGATGAGCAGCAGAAGGAAAGCTAAAGAAAAACCCAGGTCCAGGTCTGGTTCTGCTGCACGTGTCGAAAGGCACAGAGAAGGCTCCACGTTGTCTCTGGCTCCATTGCTCCTGGCTGAGTCCTGTCCTCAGGCCTCCCAGAGTCCCGAGCCCAAGTCAGTCAGGGCAGCAGGGCTGTGCACAGGGACCCTGACAGGCTGCACAAACAGCACGGCACTTCAGCACGGTAAAGGTCAGCACAGGAAAAGCTCTGCTCCTGGGATGGACTCACACCGGGCAGGGGGACAGGTGGGCATCGGTGGGGTAGAAAACAGGTTGGCAGGAGAGGACTTGGGGGCCCTAAGGGACAGACAACAAGTGCAGAAGGAGTCTGAGGGGTAAGGCAGCCAGAGCAAAGGTCAGCTGCAAAAGGGGCTGCATTAGCACAGGTTTTGCCATCAAGCCCAGGAAAGAGGCTCTTCCTTGCTACTCCATGCTGGTGAAACTGGATCTGGATCGGCGGGCACAAGACCACAAAGATGTGACACCCTGGAGCAAGGCCCGCAGAGGCTCAGCAGAGTAGGACGCTGGGGGCTGGAGCACAGACCTGCCAGGAGAAGCTGCAAGAGCTTCTCCAGCCTGGAGAAGAAAAGGCAAAAGGAGATCACCTGGGAGAGTGCGACAGCCATGTGGACTGCTGAAGCACAGACAGGGCCAGCCTCCCCTTGGAGGAGCATGAGATTAGGGTGAGAGGCAACAGAAACTCACTGCAGCACGGGCAATTCA
>NW_024529600.1:16448-21681 GCF_017590135.1 Pyrgilauda ruficollis | reverse complement strand
GTGTCCCCAGTGTCCCCTCTGACCTGTTGGTGGCTCTCTTGCCGGGCGCCTCCAGCTCCTGTTTCCGGCACAGCCCCCCCTCGAGGGTCTCGGGTGGGGGAGGGGCGCGGGGGGGCAGCGTGGCCGCCCCTCCCCCCGGGCCGGGCCCCCCCTCCTGCGCCCCTCTGGGGACCTGGGGAGGGGGACAGGGCTGAGGGGTGGGGGTCCCACAGAGGGGTCCGGGGGTGCCCCCCCTCACTTTGGGGGGTCGGGGGGCTTACCTGGCCCGCGGCGCCGTCGGGGCGGATCCGTCACTGTCCCTGGGCCCTGTGTCACCCCTGTCCCCCCTGTCCCCCTGTCCCCGTGTCCCCACCGTGGTCAGGCGGCTCAGCGCAGCGAATCTCTCCTCCCAGGCGGCCGCGGCCTTCTGGAAGCTCTGGTGCCGTTTGAGGAGGGTCTCGGCCTCGGCCAGGCTGGAGCCCAGCTCGGGGGCGCGGGCCAGGGGCTCCCTGCTGGCCAGCCAGGCCTCGGCCGCCGCCGCGTCGCGCCCGAACACCAGCACCTCCAGCACTGGGGACACGGGCACTGTCACCGGGGCCACCGGGACAGGGACACCCCGGGACCACCCTGAGACATCACTGGGCACTGAGAGGGGACAGGGGGCACAGGGACACCCCGGAGCCACCCTGAGACAGCACCGGGCACTGGGAGGGGACAGGGGGCACAGGGACACCCCTGAGCCACCCCTTGGCACTGAGAGGGGACACCAGGCACAGAGACACCCCTGTGCCACCCCTGAGTCACCCCTGAGCCACCCCTGTGCCACCCCTGGGCACTGAGAGGCACACAGGGACACCCCTGTGCCACCCCTGCCCCCCTCTGAGAGGGACACGGGCACAGGGACCCCTCAGTTCTCATCTTCTGGGTGGGGACAGCACCCGAGCCTGGCACAGGGGACATGAGGGGACACGGAGGGGACACGGGGGACATGTGGGGTCCCCCCAGTCCTCACCAGTCTGCAGCCACTCCAGCTTGTCCTGCCAGCGCTCCCCGATGTCCCTGCGGCGCTCCTGGAGCTCGGCCAGCTCCTGGGACAGCTGGGGGGACAGGGACAGGGGTGGGGACAGGGACAGGGGTGGGGACAGGGACAGGGTGGGGACAAAGATCAGGACAGGGGTAGGGACAGGGGTGGGGACAGGGACAGGGATGAGGGGACAAAGATTGGGACAGGGGTGGGGACAGGGACAGGGATTAGGGAACAAGCTCGGGGACAGGATGGGGGCAAGGACACGGGGACTGAGATACAGGGGTGGGCTTGGGACACAGGGACATGAGGGGACAGGGATGGAGATACAGGGGTAGGACACAGGGACATGAGGGGACACGGGATGGGGACAAGGACACGGGGATGGAGATACAAGGATGAGGTTGGGACACAGGGACAGTGACAGGGACACTGGATGGGGACAGCACCGTGGAGACGAGGAGTTGAAGGAAGGACATGGGGCTGGGGACTTGGGGACAGTGACAAGCACGGAGAGGCGGGGATGAGGACGCGGTGGCAGGGTGACACAGGGGCAGGGTGACACGGTGACAGGCGCGTCCCACCTTGTCGGCCTCGTGGTGGCCGCGCTGCAGCAGCGCGGTGGCCGCGGCCACGCAGGCCCCGAAGGAGCCCTCGCGAGCCTCCAGCTCCGCCCGCAGCCCCTGGTGCTGCTGGATCAGCAGCTCGGCCGCGGTGACATCCCTGCCGGGGGACAGGGACACCGCGGGGTCACCTCGGGGTCACCTCGGGGTCACCCCGGCTCCGCCTGGGCGCAGCGGGCAGGGCTGCGCCACCACGGTGGCCGCGGTCACAGCCCCGCGCTGGGGTCACTGCGGTGTCCCTGGGGTGTCCTTGAGATGTCCCCAGGGCTGTCCCCAATGTGTCTGTGTGTCCCCATGTCCCCAGGGCTGCTCACACATTCCTGTGTGTCCCCATGGCCCAGGGTGTCCCCATGTCCCTGTGTGTCCCCCCATCTCCACGGTGTCCCCATGTCCCAGTGCTGTCACCCCCATCCCCATGGTGTCCCTGTGTCCTCCCTGTCCCCGCAGTGTCCCTGTGTCCCTGCGGTGTCTCCGTGGTGTCCCTGTGGTGTCCCCTGTCCCTGCAATGTCTCCATGTCCCCGTAGTGTCCCCATGTCCCCCCTGTCCCCGTAGTGTCCCCATGGTGTCCCCTGACCCCGTAGTGTCCCCATATCCTCCCTGTCCCCACAGTGTCCCCGTGTCTGCCCTGTCCCCGCAGTGTCCCCATGTCCTCACAGTGTCCCCATGTCTGCCCCATCCCTGTGGTGTCCCCTCTGTCCCCATGGTGTCTCCGTGGTGTCCCCATGTCCCCCTGTCCCCACGGTGTCCCCAGTATCCCCATGGTGTCCCCCTGTCCCCATGGTGTCCCCATGGTGTCCCTGAGTCCCCCTGTCCCCACGGTGTCCCCGCAGTGGGACAGGTGGGACAGGTGTGATAGACGGCCCGCGGCCTCCTGGACAGCTGTCACCTGGGGACAGGTGGGACATGGGACAGGTGGGACAGGTGGGACAGGTGTGACAGGTGTGACGTGGTACAGGTGACATATCCCACTCACAGCCACCTCCTGCACCACAGCATGTCCCTCACCTGCCCCTTACCTGTCCCTCCCTGCCTCTCACCTGTTCCCATCCCCTCACCTGTCCCTGTTCCACCTGTGTCTCCATGATCACTCACCTGTCCTTGCGTCCTCACCCAACCCCTCCCCTGTCCCCTCCTTTGTCCCCATGCCCTCACCTGTCCCATCCTCTCACCTGTCCCCTCCCCTGTCCCTGTCCCCATCCATCTCCATCCCATCCCCTGTCCCCTCCCATGCAGGGGACACAAGGGAAATGAGATGGGGGGCATGGGACAGGGGTCAGGGGACAAGGGACAGGGGACAGGGGACAGGGGTCAGGGGACACGAGGGAAATGGGATGGGGGGCATGGGACAGGGGTCAGGGGACAAGAGACAGGGGACAAGAGACGGGGGACAAGAGACAGGGGACAGTGGTCAAGGGACAGGGGACACGGGACAGGGGTCAGGGGACAGGAGACAGCGGTCAGGGGACAAGGGACAGGGGACAGGGATCAGGGGGGTCAGGAGGACAAGGGTCAGGGGACAGGGGTCCAGGGACAGGGGACAGCGCCTGTGTGTCCCCGAACAGGGGACACAGGACAGGGGGACACAGGACAGGGGTCAGGGAAGATGGGACAGGGGGACAAGGGAAACAGGGACACAGGACAGGGGGTCAAGGGGACAGGGGGGACAGGGGACACTCCTGGTGACAGGGGGACATGGGACACACCAGGGTGAGGAGGGCAACTCCTGGGGATAGGGGACATCCCGGGGGACAGGGGACATGGGACACCCCCAGTGACAGGGACACACTCACTCACAGGGGGACACATGACACGCCAGAGTCAGGGGCCACCCCCAGTGACAGGGACACCACTGGTGACAGGGGGACGCAAGGACCCCCCCCAGTGCCAAGATGACCTGGGGACCACCTGGCACTGAGGGACTCCTCAGTGTCACAACCCCCGTGTCCCCCCGTGTCCCCTCAGTGCCACAACACCCGTGTCCCCTCCATGTCCCCTCAGTGTCCCCTCACCGTGACGTGCTCGAAGTCCTGTCCCAGCTCCCGGGACGCCGCCACCACCTCTCGCTCCGAGATCCACTGCTCCAGGTCATCGAGGTCGCGGCGCAGCTGGCACAGCCGGTGGTGGCCCTGCAGGGTGGCCCTGCGGTCCCCGGCCAGGTGACACAGCCCCGCGTAGAGACGCTGCACCTGCGCGGCGCGGGCACGGAGCCGCTCGCTGCACGGGGACAGGGACAGCTGTGTCACCAGGGACAACCGTGTCACCAGGGACAGGGACAGCCGTGTCACCAGGGACAGCTGTGTCACTAGGGGACAGGGGACAGTGGTGTCACCAGGGACAGGCGTGTCACCAGGGAGAGCCGTGTCACCAGGGACAGGGGACAGTGGTGTCACTAGGGGACAGGGGACAGCGGTGTCACCCAAGGGGACAGCCATGTCACCAGGGACAGCTGTGTCACTCAGGAGACAGCAGTGTGATCAGGGGACAGCAGGGTCACCCAGGGACAGGGGACAGCGGTGTCACCCAGGGGGCAGTGATGTCACCAGGGGAGAGGGGACAGCGGTGTCACCTGGGGGACAAGGGGACAGAGGTGTCACTCAAGGGACAGGGGACAGTGGGGTCAGGGGACACATGAACATCGGGAACAGGGGACGCAGGGATAGCGGTGTCACCAGAGGACACGGGGGCAGTGGTGTCACTAGGGGACAGGGGACAGCGGTGTCACCCAAGGGGACAGCGGTGTCACCCAAGGGGACAGCCATGTCACCAGGGACAGCTGTGTCACCAGGGACAGGGACAGCCGTGTCACCAGGGACAGCGGTGTCACCAGGGGACAGGGGACAGCGGTGTCACCAGGGGACAGCAGTGTCACCCAGGGGGAAGTGATGTCACCAGGAACAGCGGTGTCACCAGGGGGACAGTGGTGTCATCAGAGGAGAGGGGACAGCGGTGTCACCTGGGGGACAAGGGGACAGAGGTGTCACTCAAGGGACAGGGGACAGTGGGGTCAGGGGACACATGAACATCGGGAACAGGGGACGCAGGGATAGCGGTGTCACCAGAGGACACGGGGGCAGTGGTGTCACCAGGGGCAGGGACAGCGGTGTCACCAGGGGGGCAGTGGTGTCACCCAGGGCAGGGCACAGCGGTGTCACCCAGGGGCACAGCGGTGTCACCAGGGGACACACGGCCATCAGTGACAATGGACATGGTGACACAGCAGGGACCTCAGGGGACAGCGAGCACGGGGACAGGGCTGTCAGGGACCACCGTGGCCGTGCCCGCAGCGGCAGGGGGTGTCCCCAGGGTGTCCCCAGGGTGTCCCCACCCGTCGGGGTGGCCGCTGGCCGCCATGGCCCGGCCCTGCTGGGCCAGCAGCTCCACGGTGCCGCCGTAGTCGCGCAGCTCCTGCTCCAGCCCCAGCTGCCGGCTCAGCATGGCCTGGGCGCCCGGCTCGTCCTGGGGACACCGCGGCGTCACCGCGCTGCCGCCGCCCCCCAGCAGGACCTGTGGGTGCCCCTGACCCCTCCAGGCCACTCACTGACCCCCCGGACCCCACAGAAATCCCCTCTGACCCCCCCGACCCCCCACCCAAATCCCCTCTGACCC
>NW_024529600.1:10107-16440 GCF_017590135.1 Pyrgilauda ruficollis | reverse complement strand
CTCTCCCATTCCCTACCCCCCTGGCACCCCCAAACCCCCTCCCCTCCACCCTCCCCCAAAGCGGGGGTGACTCCGCTGTCCCCGGGGGGGGGTCCCGGCCCTGTCCCCACCTTGGCCTTGTCCTGGGCCAGCATGTGCAGCTCCCTCTCGCCCAGCCAGGCCTCGGCGGCCGCGGCGTCGCGCAGGAAGCGCTGGGCGGCCAGGGCGGCCTCCAGGCGCCTCTGCCTCCTCGCCGCCTGCTCCCGCAGCTCCCTCCAGGCCTCCCGCAGCGCCGGGACCCCCCCGGGGACACCCCCGGGCACCCCCGAGTCGGGGACCCCCGTGCCGGGCACCCCCCGCTCCAGCAGCTCCGTCACGCGGCGCTCGCGGCCCTGCAGCTCCTTCTGCAGGGTCTGCGGGGGTCAGGGGGGGTCAGGGGGGTCTGTGGGGGAGTTTATGGGGGGGTTTATGGGTTCATGGTGGACAGCATGGGGTCTAGGGCGTCTGCGAGGGTCGTGGAATGAGTCCTGGGGGGTCACAGGGGACACGGGGGGACATTTGGGGACCCTCTGACTCACCTCGTTCTTCTGGAGCAGCAGCTGCACCGAGGGCAGGTCCTTGCCGTGGTCCGTGGACGTGGCCAGGGCCTGGCGCTCCTGCACCCACAGCTGGGGACAACCAGGGTCAGTGGGGACATTGGGGACGCGGGGGACACCGGGGTCAGTGGGGACATTGGGGACATCAGGGACATTGGGGACATTGGGGACATCGAGGTGATTTGGGACATTGGGGACATTGGGGTCATTGTTGTCACTGGGGACATGGGGGCGGACATTGACATTGGTGACATTGGGGACATCAAGGTGATTTGGGACACTGGGGATACGGGGGTCAGTGGGGACATTGGGGACATTGGGGACATTGGGGGACATTGGGTGTCCGGGACAGGGATGGGGGAGACTCAGGGACTGGGGGTCGGGAGCAGTCATGGGAGGAAGAATTTGGGGTTCAGAGATTTGGGGTCAGAGATTCGGGGTCAGGAATGGGGAGGGGGTGTCAGAGATTTGGGGTGGGGACATTGGGGTCAGAGATTTGGAGTCAGAGATTTGGAGTCAGATATTTGGGGTCAGGAACAGGGGAGGGGTCAGATTTGGGGTCAGGAATGGGGGGAGCGGTCAGAGATTCGGGGTCAGAGATTCGGGATCAGGAATGGGGGGTCAGGAGAGATTTGGGGTCAGAGATTTGGAGTCAGAGATTTGGAGTCAGATATTTGGGGTCAGGAACAGGGGAGGGGTCAGATTTGGGGTCAGGAATGGGGGGAGCGGTCAGAGATTCGGGGTCAGGAATGGGGGGTCAGGAATGGGGGGTCAGGAATGGGGGGTCAGGCACGGGGGACCCCAGGTGTCAGTGCCACCCCCCGAGGTGGGGGGGTCCCCCTCACTCACCAGCTCGTCCTCCAGGTCCCTGCGGAACTGGTGCAGCTCCCTGGCGGCCGCGAGGCTCCGCCCGCGCTCCCGCAGCGGCTCCCGCAGCTCCCGGAACTGCTGCTCCAGCTCCCGCACCTGCTCCTGCACCCCCGCGCTCCGGGGGTGCCCCGGGCTGAGCCCCCCGGCCTGCGCCCGCAGCGCCCCCACCTCCTGCTCCCGCAGCGCCGCCTGCGTCTCCAGCAGCTGCGGGGATTTGGGGGGTCAGGGACCCCCGGGGGACCCCCCCAAAATCTGCACCCCAAAGAGCCCCCACCTCCTGCTCCCGCAGCGCCGCCTGCGTCTCCAGCAGCTGCGGGGATTTGGGGGATCAGGGAGCCCCGGGAGACCCCAAAATCTGCACCCCAAAGAGCCCCCACCTCCTGCTCCCGCAGCGCCGCCTGCGTCTCCAGCAGCTGCGGGGATTTGGGGGGTCAGGGAGACCCCAAAATCTGCACCCCAATGAGCCTCCACCTCCTGCTTCCGCAGCGCTGCCTGTGTCTCCAGCAGCTGCGGGGATTTGGGGGGTCAGGGACCCCCGGGGGACCCCAAAATCTGCACCCCAAAACCTGAACTCTAAAAGCCACAGCCAAATCCTGCATCACAGACCCGCACCCCAAATCTGCATCACAAAGCATACGCCCAAAAACCCGAACCCCAAAACCTAAACCCAAATCCTGCATCACAAACCTTCACCCCAAAATCTGCACCGTAAGCCTTCACCCCAAAACCTGAGCACCCCAAACCTTCACCCCAAACCTGCTTATCCCAAACCCGCATCCCAGACCCACCCAAAACCCACACCCCAAGCCTGTACGTGAACCCCGCACCCCAAACCTTCACCCCGTCCCCCATAGCCGGCCGCCGCCGCCTCCACCTGCGCCCACAGCGCCCGCAGCTCCTGCCGGGGCGCGGTCACTTGTCCGGCCAGCGCCGGCCGCGCCCGCGCCAGCTGCTCGCCGTCCTGCGGGACACGGGAATGACAGCACGGAGTTACGGGACAGACCCCAGGACCATCAGGGTTGGGCCCAAAAAGTCATGGAGGTGTCAAGGTTGGAATTGTGGAATTGTTGAGGTTGGAGCTGTTTAGGTGTGGGGTGATGAGGATTGGACACGTGGGGTGGTGGGATCGTTGAAACTGGACCCACTGAACCATCAAGGTTGGACCCAAAAACTCATGGAGTTGTCAATGTCAAGGTTGGAATTGTGGAATTGTTGAGGTTGGAGACGTTTAGTTGTGGGGTGATGAGAACTGGACACGTGGGGTGGTGGGATCGTTGAAACTGGACCCATGGAACCATCAAGGTTGGACCCAAAAAGTCATGGAGCTGTCAGTGATACACGGGATCCTTGAGGCTGGCCCAGTAAATTGTGGGATTGTGAAGATTGGACCCATGGGATGGTGAGATCATCAAAACCGGACCCATGGAGCTATGGAATTATAAAGGTTAGACCCACAGAACCACGGAATCACTGAGTTGGACCCGTGGAATCACAGAACTGCTGAGGTTGGACCCATGGAATTTTGTGAATTCTGTGGAATCACAGAATTGCTGAGGTTGGACCCATGGAATTTTGTGACCCAACTCCCCCTCCCATATCCCACCTTTCCCAAGGGCCGGCCCTTCCTGCATCCCATTTCCCCCCCATTTTCTCCCCACTTTCCCTAGTTTTCCCCCGTTTTCCCCCCGTTTTCCCCCGTTCCCACCTTCTCCAGCGCCTCCAGCCAGCCCCGGTTGGCCGCGAGCTCGGCGGCGAAGGCCTGGTGCTTCTGCCACTTGCCCTGCAGGTCCCGCGTGCCCTCGTAGGACACGTCCCGAGCCACCGGCAGCTTCTCGTTCAGCCACAGCGTCAGCTGGGAACGGGAACGGGGACGGGGACAGGAACGGGGACAGGAACGGAATAGGAACGGGAACAGGGACGGGAATGGGCACAGGGATGGGAATGGGAACGGGAACAGGGACACGGGTCAGGATCTCTTCCCACAGCCCCATCCCAGCCCAGTTCTCATCTTCACCCCATCCCCCTTTTAACCCCATCCATCCCCGATCTCCATCCTAATCCCATCCCAATCCCAATCCCATCCCAATCCCAATCCCAATCCCAATCCCAATCCCATCCCAATCCCAACCCCGTCTCACCTCCTGCCCATCCTGCAGGAACTTCTGCAGCTCCCAGTTATCCCGCAGCCGCCCCAGCAGCTCCTGGGCCGATTCCCGGATCTTCTGGTGCCTGTGCCAGGGCCAGGGGGTGTGAGAGACCCCATTCCCAGGGCATGGGACGGACTGGGACAGACTGGGATGGACTGGGATGGGTCTCCCTCACCTGCTCTCCACCGACTCCACCGTCTCCCGCACCTTTTCCACATGGACGCCGCCCTCGTCCAGCAGCTTCCGCCCGGTGTCCGTGAGCGCCCGGACGCGCTCGGTGCCGGTGTCCAGCGCTGCCAGGAACTCCTCCAGCCTCCGCACGGCCGCCTCCGCGCCCGGCACCGTGCCCGGCAGCTCCGTGTGGGCCAGTGTGTGCTCCTGCGAGCCGGGATCGGGATTGGGATCGGGACCGGGACAGCACCGGAGCCCCGGGATCCCCCGGAACACCCCGGATCCCCTCACCTGCTTCCCCAGCGTCCCCTCCACCTGCTTGGCGTCCCGCAGGAACACGTGGAAGGCGACAGCCTGGGCCAGGAGCCGCTGCCGCTTCTCCCACACCCGGCCCAGCTCTTCCCAGTCGGCATCCAGCGCTTCCAGGCGCTGCAGCAGGGACAGGCTCTGCGGGTCCGTCTGTCCCCGCGTCACCTCCCGCCCGGCGGCGCGGGCGCTCCGGTAATCGGCGCCGTAGTGCGAGATCTCGGTGCGGAGGCTCTCGTGCTGCCGCAGGGAGCCCTCGGCTTCGGCCAGGGACGCGGGGACATCCTCGGAGCCCGCGGCCGCGCGGGTGCGGGACAGCCAGGCCTGGAGCGCCGCCAGGTCCCGCAGGAAGCCCTGGAGCCGCCGCGCCTGCCCCAGGGACTCCTCGCGGCTCCGGTGGCACCGGCGCAGCGCGTCCCACTCGGCCTCGAGCCCCGCCAGCTCCTCGCGGATCTCGGGCGCTCGCTCCGGCTGCTCCCCCTGCAGCTTCTCGCCCTCGGCCCGCAGCTCCCGCAGCTTGCCCTGGATGGCGTCCAGGTCGCGCCCCATCCCCGACAGCTTCGCCTGCAGCGCCGTGATCCCCGCCAGGTCCCGGCCCAGCCCCCGCGTGGCCTCGATGGCCGCCGTCTTCTCCCGCATCCAGCCCCGCGTCTCGTGGCATTCCAGGCGGAAATTGTGGATGTTCAGCGCCGCGGTCAGCGCCACCTTCTTGCGCTCGGCCAGCGCCCGGAACCGCTCCCACCTGGCACGGGCGGGATCGGGGCACGGTGGGACAGAGCCCGGGGAGCGCCCGGGGCGTCCCGGCCCAGAGAATCCATCCCTGGAACGTCCCAGCCCAGAGAATCCATCCCTGGAGCGTCCCAGCCCAGAGAATCCATCTCTGTACATCCCAGCACAGAGAATTCATCCCTGGAGCATCCCAGCCCCGAGAATCCATCCCTGGAGCGTCCCAGCCCAGAGAATCCATCTCGGTACATCCCAGCCCAGAGAATCCATCCCTGGAGCATCCCAGCCCGGAGAATCCATCCCTTCCCAGAGCATCCGGCCGGGAAAACTCCTCCCTGCATCCCTGGAGCATCCCTGACTGCCCGGAGAACCCACCCCCGCCTGGAGCGCCTGGAAAATCCATCCCTGCCCGGATCCACGCCCCGTCCCTGCCCGGAATGGCCCCGCCGGGCCCGTCCCCACCTGTCCCGGAGCTGCTCCCAGGTCTCCCGGGCGCTCTCCCGGTTCCTGTCCCCGGATCCCTGCAGCTCCTCCGTGACGCGGCCCACGGAGGCCACGCGCGCCGCCAGCGCCGCCAGCTCCGGCTCCAGCGTCTCGAACCTGCGGGAGCGCCGGGAATGACCGGGAATTCCGGGAGTGCCGAGACGGAGCTGGGAATTCAGGGAAGGCTGGAAACCTCAGCAACACCGTGCCAGAGGTGGGAATGCCACAAACCCTGGGAATGCCACAAATTCTGGCAGTACTGCGCTGGAGGTGGGAATTTAGGGAATTTTGGGAGCGCTGGGAATACGGTGTTGGAGGTGGGAATTTTGGGAATGCTGGGAATATCTCAGGTCGAGGTGAGAATTGAGGGAGTACAGGGAATGCTGTGTTGGAAGTGAAAATTCTGGGAAAACGGGAACACCAGGAACACTGGGAATGTTGTGGTGGAGGTAGGAATTCAGGGAATACCGGGAATAATGGGAATACTGGAGACATCCTGAGGAAAAACGGCAATAACGGGGTATTCTTGGGAGGATTCCTGGGGGAATCCCAGTGGGGGCGGCCACGGGCACCCCGGGACTTCCCGGGAATAATTCTGGGAATAATTCTAGGATTCCCACGGTGCAGCACGGGGAGCCCCGGGCGCTCACCGCTGCTGCACCACCTCCAGGTCCTCGATCCGCTCGGGAATCTCCATGGAGAGCAGCCACTGCTCCCTCTCGCCCACCCAGAGCGCGCAGGCATCGGCCTCGCTGCGCGCCGCGAACAATCCCAGCGCGTCCCGCAGCTCCAGGCGCCGCAGCTCCGCCCGCTCCTCCAGCTCCCGGTGCCGCCGCTCCAGCTCCGCCAGCCGCTCCGCCAGCCCCGGCACCACGTCGGGAACGTCGGCGGCATCTCCGGGCAGAGCCTGCTCCCGCAGCGCCGCCAGCGCTGCCCCGCGCCGCCGCAGCTCGTCCTGCAGCTCCCGCAGCCGCCGCTCCAGCATCCCCGCCGAGCGCTCGTCGTGCCCGAGCTCCGGCCCCGCCACTCGCCGGGCGGCGGCCGCCAGCCACGCC
>NW_024529600.1:0-9787 GCF_017590135.1 Pyrgilauda ruficollis | reverse complement strand
GCCCCGCCCCCCCCCCCCGCCCCGCGCGGGGGGGCGCCCCCCAGCCACGCCTCGGCCTCGGCCGCCTCCGCGTCCAGCTGGAATCGCCCCGCGGCCGCGCGGAGCCGCCGCTCCCGGGCCCCGGCCAGCGCCGGCAGCGCCGCCCAGAGCGACTCCAGCTCCCGGATCCGGCGGGACACGGCGGCCGCGGGGTCCGGGGAGCCGGGAGCAGGGCCCGGGGGTCCCTCGGAGCGGTCTGTGGGTCTCCCAGTGGGTTCCGTGGAGCCGTCGGGGCGTTCCGAGGGTCTGGTGGAGGATGCCGAGAGTCCCTCCGTGGATGCAGGGGGGGATTGCAGGGGTCCAGCAGCGCGTCCCGGGGACGCGTTCTTGGATTCCGGGGGTCCCGTGGATCTGGCGGCGGATCCGGCAGCGGATTCCGCGGGTTTTGCGCCTCCCGTTGATCCGGCAGCGGATCCCGCTGACCCAGGGGCGGCTTCCACCGATCCAGGGGTGGCTTCCACGGATCCCGCGGCTCCGTCGGGGGCTCCCTGCGCCAGCAGCTCCCGGCCCCGCTCCAGCAGCTGCTGCAGCGGCCCCGCTCGTCCCCCCAGCGCCCCTCGGATGGCCTCGAGCTGGCTCAGCATCCGCAGGGCTCCCGGCAGATCCCGGCCCAGCTCCGGGCAGCGCAGGAGCCGCTCCTGCTCCCGCATCCAGGCTTCCTCCTCGCCCGCGTCCCACAGGAACTTCCAGAGGCGCCGGGAGCGCTCCAGCCGCAGCCGCCGCTGCGCCGACAGCGCCGAGAGCCCCCGGTAGCGCAGCTCCAGAGCCGCCACGCGGGACCGCAGCTGCTCCGGGGGGCACGGGCGGTACCCTGGGGGGCACGGGAGGGGGTCAGCGGCGCTTGGGGGGTCCGGGGGTCGCAGGGTTTGGGGGTCCTGGGGTCTGGAATCCCCCAGGGTTCAGGGATACGGTGTTTAGGGATGCCGATTTTGGGGGGTCCCAGGGTTTGGGATTCAGAGATGATGAGGATTTGGGAGACCCAGAGTTTGAGGGTGCTGGGGGTCTGGGATTTGGAGGTCCCGGGGTTCAGGGATTCGGTGTTTTGGGGCCTCGGTTTTTGGGGCTCACAGTTTTTGGGGGTTCATTTTGGGGTTCTGCTAGGTCTTGCTTTTGGGGGTCTCAGGTGCCTGGGGGTCCTGGGATTCAGGTGTCGCTGGGTTTGGGGGTTCTGGGGCATCCCAGGGGATCCCAACTTTGGGGTTCTCAGTTTTGGGGGGTCACTCACCGTCCCCCTCCCCGAGGAAGCGCTCGGCCGCCGCCCCCACACTCCGGACCCTCTCGGCCTGGGCCGCCACGTCCCCCTCGACCAGGGCGTGGATCTGCAGCAGGTCGTCCACCTGGCTCAGGTGCTGCCCGAAATCCCGCGACTGCAGCCGCACCTGGGGACACCGGGAGGGTCACGGGGGGGGGGGTCCCACGAGGGAATCCCACCCCCCCAGTCCAGCCCCCTCCCCACCTCCATCTCCTCCATCCAGCCCATCAGGTGCTCCAGGTCGCGCAGGAGCCGCTGCAGCTCCAGGTGCGCCCGGAGCCGCTCTCGCCGCGCTGCCACCTGCGCCCGCAGCGCCTCCCAAAGCGACACCACGTGGTCGCGCCGTGTCGCGATGCCGCCCATGTCGTGATAGCGCTCGGCCTCCAGCTCGGCGGCCACGGCGGTGACGGCGCGCACGCGGCTGCCGTAGGCGGCGATGTCGCTCTCGATGGCCTCGTGCTTGCGCAGCGCGGCCTCGACCCCCCCCAGGGACCCCCCGAAATTGTCCTGGGAGGGGGGAAAGGGGGGTAAGGGAGGGGACACTCCCGGGACCCCCCCTGGAATTGTTCTGGGGTGGGAGAGGGGGCAGAAATGGTAAAAGGTGGGGAGGACACTGTGGGGACATCCCAAGAATTGTCCTGGAGGAGAAAAAAAGGAGCTGAGAGGTGACAAAGGCGGGGGGGATGACACATCCTGAAATTGTCCTGGTGGGGACAAGGGGAAGTCCCCTGGGGTGGGGGCGGTTTCAGGGTCACCTGAGCCACCAGGTTGTCCCTGACTGGGGGTGGGCTGAGGGTCCCAGTGTCACCTGTGCCACCAGGTGTTCATTGTCCCTGACTGAGGGTTGTTTGGGGGGGGTCTCAGGGGTCCCTGGGTGGGAGTCCCCGTGTCACCTGTGCCACCAGGCGCTGGTTGTCCCCCAGCCAGGTCTCCCTGAGGGCGGCCTTGCGGTGGAACCTCGCTGCCAGCTGCTCCAGATGCTGCTGCCGGAGCAGCTCCGAGCGCAGCGCCAGCTCCCGGCCGTGCTCCGCCTTCTCCAGCCGCTCCCACGCCTGCGGGGACAGCGCGGTCACCTGGGCACCTGGGGCACGTGGCACCTGTGTCACCTGGGCACCTGGCAGCCGGGGCACCTGCCATCTCTGTCACCTGGGCACCCGGCACCCGGGGCACCTGTCATCTGTGTCATCTGTGTCATTTGTGTCACCTGGGCACCTGGCAGCCGGGGCACCTGCCATCTGTGTCACCTGAGCACCTGGGGCACCTGCCATCTGTGTCATTTGTGTCACCTGGGCACCTGCACAGCTGGCACCTGGCACCTTTGTCATCTGTGTCACCTGGGGCACATCTCAACTGTGTCACCAGGACACCTTCACACCTGGGGTACCTGCACAGCTGGCACACTTGGCACTCGTGTTACTGTGTCCCCCCCATGTCCCATGTCCCCCTTGTCCCCTGTCGCCGTCACCCTGTTGGTGTCGGTGCTGTGGGACCCCTCGTGCCCCCAATGGCCCTGTCACCCCCAATGTCCCCAGTGTCCCCGTGTCCCCGTGGCTGTCACCCTGTTGATGTCCCCGTGTCCCCGTGGCTGTCACCCTGTTGATGTCCCCGTGTCCCCGTGGCTGTCACCCTGTTGATGTCCCCGTGTCCCCGTGGCTGTCACCCTGTTGATGTCCCCGTGTCCCCGTGGCTGTCACCCTGTTGATGTCCCCGTGTCCCCGTGGCTGTCACCCTGTTGATGTCAGCGCTGTGTGTCCCCTCCCTGGGCACGAACTGCCGCTGGTTGTTGGCGCGGAGGCGGCTCCGGAGCGAGAACAGCAGCACCTCCAGGGAGCCCTTGTCCTCGAACCTGGGGGGACCCAAAATGCACCAGGGAAACCCAAATGCACTGAGAGAACCCCAAAATGCACCGGAGGGACCCCAAAATACACCAGGGAGACCCCAAAATACATGGGAGGGACCCCAAAATACACCGGGGGGGACCCTAAAACCCACCCTGAGCCCCAGGGATGCCCCAAAACCTCTCAGAGAGAACCTGAAACCCACTGGGGGGACCCCAAACCCCACTAGGGAGATCCCAAACCCCCTCTTGGAGACCCCAAACCCCACTGGGCAGCCCCCAGACCCCTCTGGGAAGCCCCTAAACCCCTCTGGGCAGCCCCCAAAACCCCTGTGGGCAGCTGTCAGACTCCCCTGGGCAGCCCCCAGACCCCTCTGGGTAGCCCCCAAACCCCACTGGGCAGTCCCCAAACCTCACTGGGCAACCCCCAAACCCCTTTGGGCAGCCCCCAGACCCCATTGGGGAGCCCCCAGAGCCCGGCCCGGTGGGGGTCTCACCGGGGGGGTTTCTCGGTGGTGCGGTAGGCGCTGAAGGCCTGGAGCTGCCCCTGCAGGCCGGGGATGCCGCGGGGCAGGCGCCGGTCGGTGAGGAGCAGCAGCGAGCGCTGGATCCACCCCAAACCCCACTAGGGAGATCCCAAACCCCCTCTTGGAGACCCCAAACCCCACTGGGCAGCCCCCAGACCCCTCTGGGAAGCCCCTAAACCCCTCTGGGCAGCCCCCAAAACCCCTGTGGGCAGCTGTCAGACTCCCCTGGGCAGCCCCCAGACCCCTCTGGGCAGCCCGCAAACCCCTTTGGGCAGCCCCAGACCCCTCTGGGCAGCCCCAGACCCCAGTAGGGAGATCCCAAACCACCTGTTGGAGACCCCAATCCCCCTCTTGGAGACCCCAAAGCCCCTTTTGGAGACCCCAACCCCCACTAGGGAGATCCCAAATCCCCTTTGGGGTGCCCAAACACCTCTGGGTAGCCCCCAGACCCTTTTGGGCAGACTCCAGACCCCTCTGGGCAGCCCCCAGACCCCAGCAGGGAGGCCCCAAACCCCTCTGGGCAACCCCCCAACCCCTTTGGGCAGCCCCCAGACCCCATTGGGGAGCCCCCAGAGCCCGGCCCGGTGGGGGTCTCACCGGGGGGGTTTCTCGGTGGTGCGGTAGGCGCTGAAGGCCTGGAGCTGCCCCTGCAGGCCGGGGATGCCGCGGGGCAGGCGCCGGTCGGTGAGGAGCAGCAGCGAGCGCTGGATCCAGCCCAGCAGCTCGGCCGCCTGCGCCTCGTAACGGCCGGCCAGGCCCTCGGCCTCGCGCGCCGCCTCCAGCACCTGCGGGGGACGGGGAGCGGCTGGCTGTCTGTCTGTCTGTCTGTCCTCACACACATCCATCCATCATCTATCCAACCCTGTGTCCATCCATCCACCCATCCATCATCCATCCATCCATCCATCCATCATCCATCCATCGTCTGTCCACCCCGTGTCCATCTGTCCACCCCGTGTCCACCCCGGACCTTCCCAACGCGTTTTCCCTCCACGGCCAGCGCCTTCATCCTGGAGAAGTGATGGTAGAGCGCGGCCACGTAGGTCAGCACTGCCCGCTCGTCCGGCTCCTCCACGGCCACATCTGGGGGGCACGGGGGGTCAGACCCCCAAAACCATCCCCAAATCCCCCAGGGACCCCCAAATCCACCCTCAAATCCCACCCCAGGAGACCCAAATCCCCCCCAGGAGCCCCAAACACCCCTGACCCCTCAGAGCCCCCCAGCACTGACCGCTCGTCCGGCTGCTCCACGGCCACATCTGGGGGGCATGGGGGGTCAGACCCCCCAAATCCTCCTCAGGGACCCCCAATTTCCCCAGGGACCCCCAAATCCACCCCAAATCCTCCCCAGGAGCCCCAAACCCCCCTGACCCATCACAGCCCCCCAGCACTGACCGCTCGTCCGGCTGCTCCACGGCCACATCTGGGGGGCATGGGGGGTGAGACCCCCAAATCCACCCCCACATCCCTCCCAAATCCCCCCTGGGACCCCCAGCTCGCCCCCAGCCCCTCACCCTCGGGGTCCAGCAGCCGAGTGACCCCCAGCTCGCGCTCGGCCACGGCGAAGGCGCTCTGCAGGTTGTGGAGGGCGTTGGCTCCGCGCAGGGACCCCACGTCCAGCAGCTCCGGCCTGGGGGCGACCGGACAGCTGACCACTGACCACTGAGACACTGACCCACAGCACCCCATAGCCAGTGACCACTGACCCATAACCACTGACCACTGACTCACAGCACCCCATAACCACTGACCACTGACCACTGAGACACTGACCCCTAACCACTGACCACTGAGACACAGCCACTGACCCATAACCACTGACCACTGACCATTGAGACACTGACCCCTAACCACTGACCACTGACACACTGACCCATAACCACTGACCACTGACCCACAGCACCCCGTAACCCCTGCCCCTGCCTCATGACCCCACAGACTCCCACCCCAAAACTGCCACCCTACAACCCCCATATCCCCCTCCCTAACCCCTTTGGGCAGCCCCCAGACCCCATTGGGGAGCCCCCAGAGCCCGGCCCGGTGGGGGTCTCACCGGGGGGGTTTCTCGGTGGTGCGGTAGGCGCTGAAGGCCTGGAGCTGCCCCTGCAGGCCGGGGATGCCGCGGGGCAGGCGCCGGTCGGTGAGGAGCAGCAGCGAGCGCTGGATCCAGCCCAGCAGCTCGGCCGCCTGCGCCTCGTAACGGCCGGCCAGGCCCTCGGCCTCGCGCGCCGCCTCCAGCACCTGCGGGGGACGGGGAGCGGCTGGCTGTCTGTCTGTCTGTCTGTCCTCACACACATCCATCATCCATCCATCATCTATCCAACCCTGTGTCCATCCATCCACCCCTCCATCATCCATCCATCCATCCATCCATCATCCATGCTGCCGCGCGTCTCCTGCCCGGGGCCGAGGCGCCGCCGCCGCCATGGCGCCGGTGCAGCTGGAGAGCGCCCAGCTGGTGCCGGCCGGCCCCGCGTCAGCCCCGGCCCCGCCGGCCCCCGGCGCCGTGACAGCCGCCGCCAGCCCCGGCTACCGCCTCAGCACCCTCATCGAGTTCCTCCTGCACCGCACCTACGCCGAGCTCACCGTGCTGGCCGACCTGTGAGTGCCGCGGATCTCCGTGCCCGGCTGGCCGTGCCGCCTCGCAGCATCCCGGGAGGATGCGGAGGCCTGGCCAGGGATCTGTCCCGGAGCTCATCCGGGGCTGGAGTGGGGGGAGGTGGTCGCGATTTCCCATTCATAAAATGGTTTGGTTTGGAAGGGACCATAAAGATCACCCAGTTCCAGCCCCCTGCCATGGGCAGGGATGCCTTCCGCTAGCCCAGGCTGCTCGGAGCCCCATCCAGCCTGGCCCTGAACACTGCCAGGGATGGGCATCCACAGCTCCTCTGGGCAGCCTGGGCCAGGGCCTCACCAGCTGAACAGGGAAGAATTTTTTCGTGATATCTAACCTAAACGTACTCTTTTTCCATTTGAACCCATTCCCCGTTGTCCTGCTCTCATAAATACCCTTGTCCATCCTCGCACCCGGGCAGATGCCTGTGCAGGCAGGTTGGTCTGTGCATCAGGCTGTGTCCAGGGGCACAGCGAAAGCTGCTGAGTGATCGGTCATATAAAGAGAAAATGACTGAGAACTGAGAGCAGCTGCAGACTGGCTGCTTAAATCCTTAAGTTTGCCCCCAAGTTACTGCCAAAAAACCCCATCTGGGGTGCTGGTACTGATATCAAATATGTGAAACTGGAATGCCTGACACTGAGATATTTTCAGGTCCTGCAACTCCTTGACTTACCTCTGTAGTTTTTAACATACCATTTGATTATTTTTGGGAAATAAGTTATTTACATTTACGTAATGATTTGCTGTGCTGATGTTGTTGCGTTTGAAGTGGCAAAACAAAGGGATGTTTTTGGGCCAAGAGAGCAGCCCCCTCCCCACAGCAGCCCCTTCCCCACAGCAGCCCCCCCCAGAGCAGCCCCCTGCCCAGCCCCGTCCCGCACCGGTGCCGGTGGATGAGGGCGCAGAAGGCCAGCCCGTCCCTCCAGCTCGTGGTGAAATTCTGCACGTTCACATTGGGGTACCTGGGGAGGGGTCGGGGGGTGGGTCAGAGACCCCCAAAACTCTCCCCAAAACCCCCTGGGAAACCCCAGAACCTCCCCAGACCCCGCAGGTCCCTCCTGAGTCCCCTCAGAGCCCCCCCAAAGCCTCACAGAGCCCCCCAGGAGCCTCCTGAGCCACATGGAGACCACCCAGATCCCCCCAGGACCCCTCCAGGACCCCCAAAACCCCCCCAGGACCCCCAGGAGGCCTCACCCCGCGGTTTTCATCTGGCACCAGGCCAGCAGCGCGTCCTTGGCCGATTTCCGCTCCCGAGTGTCCCCGGTCTCCACGCTGATGTCCTGGATCTGGGGAGGGGGGCCCAAAAATGGGGGTAGGGACCCCCAAATTGGGGTCAAGGACCCCCCAAAGTGGGTCTGGAACCGCCAAAATGGGTGCAAGCATCTCGTGGTGGGGTCAGGACTCCCAAAGTGGGTGTGAGACCCCCCTCAAAAGGAGCCTGGGGAAGGTCTGGGGATTTCTGTGACCAAACTGAGCCCCCCGAGTGGGTTTGGGACCCCCCAAAATGACCCCAACATATCAGGTTGGGTTCAGAACCTCCCTAAATGACCCCAAACCCCCCAGGGCAGCTCCAGGACCCCCCAAAATGACCCCAAACATATCAGGTTGGGTTCAGAACCTCCCTAAATGACCCCAAACCCCCCAGGGTGGGTTTGGGACCCCCCGAAATGACCCCAAACACCCTAGAGTGGGTTCAAGACCCCTAGAAATGACCCCAAACATCCCAGGATGGGTTTGGGACCCCCCTAAATGACCCCAAACCCCCCAGGGTGTGTCTGGGACCCCCCAAAATGACCCCAAACACCCCAAAGTGGGTTCAAGACCCCTAGAAATTACCCCAAACCCCCTGGGGCAGCTCCAGGACGGGCACAGCCCCCACAGGGCGGGTCCGGGCCGCGCCCCCCGCCCCATTTCCCGCCGGCCGGGGGGTGCCGGGGGGGTCACCTGGAAGCGCAGGATGATGGTCCAGACCAGGCCGAGGGTCAGGCGGGGGTTGCCGTCCACGATGTCGTGCGAGCCCACGTTCTCCAGGTGCACGCGCTGCTCCCGCAGGAAGCGCAGCGCCTTCTCCACGTTCTCCAGGCAGTGGATCCGCATCCGGCCCCGCGTGGGGCGCGGCTGGGCGGGGGGCACCGTTAGAGACCCCCCCCCGGGGCGGGGGGCATTGTCAGAGACCCCACCCCCGGGGCGGGGGGCGTTGGCAGACATCCCCTCAGGGTAGGGGGGCACAGTCAGAGACCCCCCGCCCCGGGTAGGGGGGCGCCGTTAGAGACCCCCACGGGGCGGGGGGTACCGTTAGAGACCCCCCCGGGGCGGGGGGCGCCGTTAGAGACCCCCACGGGGCGGGGGGGCATTGTCAGAGACCCCCCCGGGGTAGGGGGGCATCGTTAGAGAACCCCCCCGGGGCGGGGGGCACCGTTAGAGACCCCCCCGGGGCGGGGGGCGCCGTTAGAGACCCCCACGGGGCGGGGGGGCATTGTCAGAGACCCCCCCGGGGTAGGGGGGCATCGTTAGAGAACCCCCCCGGGGCGGGGGGCACCGTTAGAGACCCCCCCGGGGCGGGGGGCGCCGTTAGAGACCCCCACGGGGCGGGGGGGCATTGTCAGAGACCCCCCCGGGGTAGGGGGGCATCGTTAGAGAACCCCCCCGGGGCGGGGGGCACCGTTAGAGACCCCCCCGGGGCGGGGGGCGCCGTTAGAGACCCCCACGGGGCGGGGGGGCATTGTCAGAGACCCCCCCGGGGTAGGGGGGCATCGTTAGAGAACCCCCCCGGGGCGGGGGGCACCGTTAGAGACCCCCCCGGGGCGGGGGGCGCCGTTAGAGACCCCCACGGGGGCAGAGGGGAGGGGGCTGAGGGAGTCCAGAGGGGACTTGGGGTGGTCCAAGAGGGTCTGGGGGTCCCCGTGAGGGGCGTCCCCAATTTGGGGAGGGGTCGCACTCACCAGGACCCCCCCACCCAAGCAGCCGGGGGTCCCTTTTTGGGGGTCCCCACAGGGGTTTCCCTATTTTGGGGAGGGTCCTCATTGGGGGGGATTCCTGTCTTTGGGGGGTTCCTGTTTCTTGGAGGGGCTCCCCTTTGAGGGGTGTGTCCCCGATTTGGGGAGGGGGTCACACTCACCAGGACCCCCTCCCTCAAGCAGCCGGGGGTCCCTTTTTGGGGGTCCCCACAAAGATTTCTGTATTTTGGGGAGGGTCCCCATTGGGGGTTTCCTGTTTTTTGGGGCGGTTCCCCTCTGAGGGGCGTGTCCCCGATTTGGGGAGGGGTCGCACTCACCAGGGTCTCCCCCGAGAGCCCCTCGAGCAGCCGCAGCAGGAGCCGCCCGTCCCGCAGGTCGCTGTAAAGGTCCCCCAGGTGCGACCCCCCCGCCAGGTGCGAATTCACCCACTTGGTGAAGGTTTTCTTCTGCACGGCCTCGCGCTCGTCTGGGGGGGCGCGGGGGGGTCAGAGACCCCCAAAAATCCCCCCAAAACCCCCCCCAGACCACACAAAGACCACCCAGATCCTTCAAACCCCA